>NC_067400.1:360226363-360471363 GCF_016432865.1 Antechinus flavipes
GAAATAACCAAGGATATTATATAAAATTAAGGTGGGGGGGGGGGTGAAAAAAAAAGCTTCTAGCCCACCACGCCTAAAGTGAAGGGCCATATTGATCATGGAAATCAATGGTGTTCCATGGAGAGATATGTCATCTCTATGTGATCAACTTTTTTCCACAGATGGAGAAAGATGAGGAAAGGTGATACAAAACTACCAAAAAATGGGAGGAGAAGACAGCCCAGGGATTATGGGATGAATTATCTCTTACAAATTTAAGCAAACTACAAGGGGAGCAGTAGCTAGAATGCACTAGACAGAAAGAAAGCTTCATACATTAGCTTTACATGAATAAACTGGAGGATTACCAAAAGCCATCTGGGAAATCAGAAAAACAGGCTCAGATCCTTCTTATGTGGGTAACTTAATAGAGCAAAGAAAAGTTAATTTGCAGTTATGTCAAATCTAAATGCTCAGGTTCTGACCCCTAATTGGAAAAGATCATGAACTGAGACATCTGTTATTATTTTAAGGGGCTAGTCAAGTAGGAAATGCCCACCACTCTTGACTCCTTCAACTCAAACCTAGATAATCCTTTCCTATGCCTATTCTGTCACATAAGAATTGACAGAAGGAAAGAATGATTCCCACAATGAAACCTAAGAGTAAAATTAATAGACAGATCATGAAGTGATAGAGAAATCTGTACAGGCAGAAAGGCCACAGAGGAGAAAGGAAGGAGAAAGGAATGGTAGACAAGGTCTAACCAACTGCCTCCGCACTTGATCACTCATCCATATCCTTCTTTTAGCCAATTTCAATTCAGAGCATCTCAAATGGAGACTTGTGTGGGATTTAGTTAAGGAAAGAAGACTCCTCAACAGGATCTAAGATCAACTCTCTTAAAAAATAATAATAACAAGCATCCACAACAAAGAACAGTTCCTAATGTTCCATAGCTTACCTTTATATGTTTTCTTTTCTTATTAAAATATAAGCCCCTTGAATGTTGAGACTGACTTCCTTTCATTTTTACCCCCAGAACATTTATATGATAGAACATGTGAAACTGTATCTCTGCTATGCAGAATTCACTTTTCTCTAAATTATTTCTCTCATTTTAATAACTCAATTGTATTCCATTAACTTCATAATACCATAATTTGTTCAACTATTCCCCCAATTGATGGAAATCCTCTTAGTTTTTGGTGTTTTTAACCATAGAAAAAATTATTTTGAATATTTTTGTAGGAATGAGTCCTTTTTTTAGTTCTTTGAAGCATAATTCTATTAGTGGTATCATTAAGTCATAAGGTGATGAACAATTTTGTGACTTTGGGGATATAATTCCAAATTGTTTTCAAATTCATAATTCCACCATCAATGCATTCATATGTTTTTCTTCCAAAATCATTCCACCAGTTGTAATTTTCCTTTTTCCCTCTTTACTAATCTAATGTGTGGTACTTTAAAGTTGCTTTAATTTGCATTTTTCTAATTATTAGTTGTTTAGAGCAGGGTTTCTTCCCACCCCTTTTCAATACAGAAAATTTTACAAGAGCATAGGTACATAGTATATAAAATAGGTATAAAAACCAAACATTTAGTGATAATCAATCATAATTTTGTTACTCCCAATTCAATTATGAGGTCCCATATGTAGTCTTAAACAACAGTTTAAGAAAAAGGGGTTTAGAATATTTTTTTCATATAGCTATTGATAACTTAAATTTCTTTCTTTAAAAATCTTGTTCCCCAATTGACAAATGGTCAAAGGATATGAACTGGCAGATTCATATGAAGAAATCAAATCTGTATCCCAAAGAGATTATTTTTAAAAGGAGAAATGACCTATATATGCAAATATCTATCTATAGCAGCCCTTTTTGTGGTGGCAAAATATTGGAAATCTAGGGGATGCCCATCTGTTACTAGCCAATTACAATATAGTCTTGGTACATGGTATGATAGTATTGATCTCTACCTAATTTCTGCCAGAAGAGTTTTGCAATTTTATCAGTTTTTTGAATAATAAGTTCTTGTAGTGTCAATATCTTTGTTTTTACCAAACATCCTACTAAAAGGTAGATTTTCTTCTGTATGTTATGTCCTTAATTTATTCCACTGGTTGACCTCAACTTTGAGCTATACTGTTTTGAAATATAATTTAAGATCTGGTACTACTAAGTCCCCTTGCTTCCCACTTTTTTTCATTATTTTCCTTGAGCTTCTTCACTTTTTTTTCTTTCAAATGAATTCCATTATTGTTATTTCTAATTCTCTAAAGCAATCGATTGGTGAGTGGATTGATATGATACTGAATAAGTGAATTAACTTAGGTAGTATTGTCATTTTCATTATATTTGTTTAATATACCCACAAACAATGAATAGTTCTCCACTTATGAGACCAGAAGCCATTTCCACTACAAAGTTTTGAAGCAAGAGAATTGACTAAGTTTAAAAAAAAAAAAAAAAACCACTGACTTTTAAATGACAGTTTTTTGAGGATGTGACCTGTAGTACATGGACTATTTTTGCCTTTCTTTGTATCCCCAGGGCTTAGTATGGTGCCTTAAACAGAATATGCTTGATGACTGACTGAGGATTCTCTTTTTAAATTTGTGAGCTTCTAGAGAACAGATATTTGAAGAAATGTTGGTGGGGAGACAATTAGGTGGCTCAGTAAATAGAGCACCACCCCTGAGGACCTGAGTTTACTTAACACTTCCCAAATGTGTGACCTGGGCAAGTCATTCAACTCCAATTGCCTCAGGGGGAAAAAAATGGAAAGGGTCTACTTCATTGGTAAGGCCAGTAAGCTCTGGGTTAAAGAAACTCATTCATTCCCCAAAGTATTCTAGGAATACTTATGTGGAGTAATTGGGAAAAGTCTTCTATTGGTTCCCTCTTTTGTGACCCTGTATAGGCTTTTCTTAACAAAGAAATTGGAGCAGAAACTGGTTTGCAATTTCCTTTTCCAGTGGATTAGGCAAAGACAGGTTAAGCGATTTGCCCAGGATCATTCAGCTGCTAAGTATTTAAGGTCAGGTTTAAATTCAGATCTTCCCAACTCCAAGCCCAGTGCTCTATCCACTTAACTACCTAGATGCTAACAAAGCTTCCACTGTCCTCCAAAATTATAAAGCAGAAATAATATCACCCTTCTAAAGCGGTAAAAGAAGTAATTATAGTCATTCAGAATTAGATAAACATCACTTACCAACCAGTGACACATTTAACAATATGAAATAAAAAGGAAAATAAATGATGACAATAGACTGAATATATTCAACCAGCTAACTAGTGATCCTAATAAGGATATTTCACAAGCATAGAATGAACTGCTTTTGGAAAATATGTGAAGTTCTGCGTTTGAAATGATTAATTCAGTTTTCCCATAGGCTCCAGATTGACAATAACAACTTGGGTCCAAAATAGAAATTGTTCAACAAGAAATCCCTAGCCACTGTGGCTTCTAGTATCAGAATCCAATGGTTTCAAAACTGATTCCAACTCATAATATAGGCAGGCTGGAATCCTAGAATGGTTATATGTGAACCATAACTTTGGAGCATCTGAGAGACTATCAGGCTGGAAAAAATAGCACCTTTCTTACTGTGTCATATGAATGATATACTTTCATTGCCAGGCAGATTCATCATGATAAATGCTAGAGTAGCTGTGGGAAAATAGTATGAGTACATTATTAATATCAACATATAAATAGCACATCTATATAGGTTAAACAGTAGATATCACAGAGATATATATCTATCCACACATACAACATATATGAATACATATATACACGTGCCCAAATAAATATTTTAGGAATATTAAGGATAGTCCACTATATATTTTCAATATTAGAATGCTAAATGACTTTAAAAAAAAGGATATCTATGATCTTATAATTTTTATTTTGTCTCCTCTCCTACAATATTGTTGTAAGAGTCAAATAAGTCTATATAAAGCACTTTGTAAAGTTTTAAAATACTATATAAATAATATTATTATTATAACTAAACAATCTTACAAACTAAAGAATCAGTTACTAATCTTAAATTGATTAGAATAAATATAATCTAAACTTTATCAATTAAAAAGTATCTCTTTCCCCTTTTCTCTCTTCTAAACATTTTTTACACTTGGATTAGGTCAAATATAATATTTTTTCCTGAATAATCAGTCCTTCCTGACTGAAAGAAGAATTTTCTCTTCTATATCCTCTGAGTCCCCTAGTTTACCTGATGTTTCTTTCTTCTGAATTCTTATTATACTTGGAGCCAGAACCATAATTTTTAAATATTTAATTCTCCACTAATTATTTTGTATCTGTTACCTTTTTCTATTTAACTAAGCTGTCAGCGCCTTGAGGGCAAAAGATCATGTCATAGTTTTAAAAAAATCTCCACAGAGAAAGTATAGTTCTTCTATGTAGCAGTCCTTCAAAAAATATTTGATTGATTGTGGAAATATTCCAACCCAAAGGATAATGCACAAAAGAAACAGACCAAAAGGCAAAATTAATTAAAATGCAGATGTGGAATATATAGAATATGACATGAGTTAAATGAAAATGTATGATTTCATACATTCATTTTCAGCATAGGTTTTGGTTTGTTTGTTTGTTTGTTTGTTTTTTGTGCCTTTAATTATCAGGAGAATTGTAAAAATTTTAAGTCCAAATACCTTAAACCTATGACCTCCATGACGGCATTCCACAGCCACATTTTAGTCTCTAAACCAAAGGTCTACAAATTCATTTGCATTGTATCTTCAAGTGATTGTGTCCAATTTGCATACCTCCTCACTGAATTCACCTATTTCTAACCTATTATTTATTCAATTTAGGATTTTGCTTTATTATTTTTGTCTTTTGAACTTCCATTTTAAAAATTCTCTTCTCCAATACAAATTCTCATTTAATAATAAATTGACTAAGTTTCCTTATAAGGAGATAGGTAAGAGAAAAAGAGAAGTAAAAATGGCAGAGAAAAGAAGGAATCTTTTTGGGAAAATCACAATTTGAGACATATTGTCTTAAATTTAACTAAGGGTACAAGCCTAAATTTTTGAGGCAATCTAATCTAATTGAGTTAATCTTTACCTATTCCTTACCAAACATAAATTGGTTTTATCTTTAAAAATAAAACTATGTTTAATTTGTGTTTTATCTTATTTGTTGGAAAAGATGAGTTTTTGTGACTGACAGTTGTTTTCATTTTAATCATAGCCTGAAATTCTCCATCCCTCTCTTCTTATGTACCCCTGAGAAAATACTTTTAAGCATGAAAAGCAATACAATTGAAATTTAATCCAACCAATAAGGGAAAGGCAAGCTATCTAAAATGAATACACAGAGGCTTGACTAAATTAGACCTTTAGATAGCAAGATTAAGAAGTAAGGATATATACAAAAAAAGAGGCATGATACTCTTTGAATAGCATCATGATTGATAATACTCAGAATGAGTCTACACTGTTGTAAGGACAACAAAAATGGAGATTTGTTGACACATTGGGAGCAGGGGAAAAAATGAAAGAAGAGGTAGAATCATTCCTTGAGGTGGATAGTAATGATGATAATGAATGATAGAGAAGAAGCAAATCTACTCAACTCTTGTTTTCCTTTCTGTTCTTTCTACAAAGAATAATAATCTTTATTCTGGAAAAGAGACATTAAAAATTAGTGACAGAACTGAAATCCAAGATAACTGATGAGATGGACAAAAAAGCACAAGACCCAGACAAGCCACAACATGAGGAACAGAGACATCTTGGGATCATGATCCTAAACCCTTGTTGGTGATGTGATGTATAGAACTTCTATTATATATACTGTAACTCTTGGGTCAGAGGGACAATTACATGCAACTCTTTCCATCATTTAGTGGAGGATGATTATTCTTCCATATTTGTATAAAGAGCAGATAGAGGTAGTAAGAGCAGGAAAGGAAAAACATCATGCCTTGCAACTTCAAGACAAAAAATGTATTATTCTAACATTTCTTCAGGACCATGAAGTTGGAAAGGCTTCTGGAAAGGAGCCAATATAGAGAGAAGCTGCCGGTCTCGATGATGTTCCTGTACTTAGCTTGTTTCACTAGAGACTGTGGAGAATTTCCCCAAAATCCAGAGATTTTGGATACTTTTTCTCTTGGTTGAGTTGAGTTATCTCACTCCTAATAAATGAACTCCTTTGCTCTTTACTATTTACTTTATAGTCTCCTATATATACTTTCTGTGATTTCTATTTTGTTATAAACTTAGAGAAGTAGCTTTTTTATTTGAGATATGTGTGTGTGTGTGTGTATTCACTATGAAACTGGCATCTGATAGGAAAGTGGTTTTAACCCTTGGATATAAAACTTAGCATACTCCATCTCCATTAAGGAAGAGTGTTCAAGAGCTGTACTTGGAACCTAAAATAACATCTTCTAGACTGATAATATTGAAGGGAACAGATTGATTTACTTCTAGGCTGGTAGTCCCTCTTTCTAAAGAAAACAGGGTTCTCCTCCCTGCTTCCCCTGTTGTCAAGAATCTGTCTCTTCACTTAATGCTTAATCCCAAATGCCTCAGCAAAAAAAAAATCACTCTTCCTTGGAAAAGGTAAAGGGAGAGCTTTTAAATATGTAATGTCAATTCCTATGAGCCATACCTTATAGATCTATGTGGAAACATGTAACTCCATGGATAAAAATAGAGACAATATCCATACCACTTTTGTTATATGTAATTAACCTTTTAAATGAATATTTGATTTTTTTAAGTTGTAACAAAATTGACTTGTGTATGTCCCCTTCTGAACTTCTGTTTTCTTTCAGAAAGGAAAAGAGATAAAGTCCCTTGTAAAATCCTTGTGGACGGGTTGGAAAGGCTACAGGGCAGACCAGTATCCTTCAAAATAGAAAGATCACCCCCTTACCCATCCTATTGTTTGTCAACTACTCAAAGTAGTTGATTCCCACTTCCATCTCACCTCCCCAACAATAGTTAATTCTGAGGCTTGTAATCAGCACAATCACACTTAAGGTTATACCACAACATTCAACCTTCATTGGAGAAGCACAGTATGTCCAACCCTATTTATAAGTACAAAAGACTAGATCTTTCTGCGTGATTCTAACCTAACCATTTCCTCGGAATCCAGAGCAGCAGCTACACAAATCCCATTGGGAAAATTTCCTCCCCTAGTAAATCCCACAGATTACCTGGTGCAAGTTTCCCTAGGAGAGGAGATTCTGAGCTCCAGGGTGATTGATGATCAATAAATAAGAACTTTACTCCTCCCTAGTTTCCTTTTCATCTTTCTCCTCTCCAGATGACCTTCCACACAGCTTCCAAAATGATTTATTTGGCCCTTCTCTATTCCAGAAATTCCAATGGCTCCTTATTGATTCTAAGAAATATTTCATCTTTACTGCATTCTTTTTAAATTTCTATTTCTATAATTTTATGCTGCATAATTATGTATAAACATGCATAAATACATGTAAAGTATATATAATGAAGTAATAAGTAAATAATAGATATATTGGTAGCAAGGGCTTGAACGCACATATATGTGTATGTGTATATAAAAGTCATATATATATGTATGTGTGTATAATATGGAATATTATATTATATTATAGATGGAATAAAAAAAGTTTGATAATACATTTAGGTAGATTCCAAACTGGATAACTGCTGAATATACTGAATAGTGATTAATGAATCACTGTCAACCTGGAGATAAGTCTCTAGTTGGAGTGCTCCAGGAATTCAGTTCTAATACCGTTGTGTTCAACATTTTTATTAACAGCTATAATGAAGGTATAAATAACATGCTTATCAAATTTTCAAATGACACAGAACTTTCAGAAGTAGCTAACGATATATTGGATGATGAAGACAGGAACCAAAAAATATTGATGGCATTAGACAATAGGGCTGTATCTAATAATTAATTTTAAAAAATAAAAGTACTACCTGGATTTTTAAAATTAGAGAGTCTTGCCCATATTACTGTTCATGTGAATAAGACCTACTGAGAAATGAAGAGATAGCTGATCTGGTAAGGGGTTAGAGAGGGAATGAGAAATATAAATTCTAAGATTAAAAAATTTTCAGGGACATGAAGGAGAAGCACTGAAATCTGATGAAAAATGAAACATTCATATAACATGGTATCCAGAATAAAGAATGAAATAGGTACATTCATCTCTGTCCTAATCAGATCTGTGTTCAGTTCTCAATGCCATATTTTGGGAAGGGACATTAGCAATTTGGTTGCGTATTGAAGATGATGACCAGTATTGCAAGGAGACTGAAAACCTTGCCATATAAAAATAATTAAGACTATTTAATTTAGAGAAAAGAAGATATAAAAATGGGCATGATAATTGTTCTTGAGTATTCTAAGAGCTATCATGTAGAAAAGAATTAGATAAATTTTACATAACATCATAACGCAGATTGAAGAATAATTGGTATAAATTGGAAAGAAGCAGATTTGGGCTGAATATTTTTTAAAAGCTTCCTAATAATTAGAGCTGCTCAAAAGTAGGATAGTCTACCTTGGGAAGTAGGGAGTTTTCCCATCACTGAAGAATTTTAAATGGATTCTAGATGACCATTTGTGGAGATGTGGTACAGAGAATTCTTATTTATATACAGAGTAACCTTGATGAGTTTCAAGTAAAAAGCACTTATGTTGAGTTCTAGGAATACAAGAAAAAGCAAAAAGTCCTTTTCTTCAGAGTTTTACGTTTTATTAGGAGATAAACATGTGCATAAATCGGTATATATAAGACACATTCAGAAGAGATGTGAGGTAACCTTAGAAGGGAATATGTAATGGGCTGAGGCTTGAGTTGATGCACTGAGGTCCCAAGCACATGAGGCTAAATAGTAATTGGACCATACTCTATTAATAGATAAGCTTGGAGAAAGAATGGCCCCCACCCACTCTTTGTGCAAGTCCTGATGTGTTGTATAGGAAATGACAATTTTGGTGGGTGGAGGCAGGGGAGTGGAAAAGGAAGGGGAGGAGAGGTTTTTGGGACTGCCATTGCCACGGTTGGCTCGGCTCGCGTCGCTCTCTCTTAGCTGGCTTCCTGTCGCAACTGCCTATATTTGCTATCGCAATCTTTCTTGCCTATATTTGCTATTGCAATCTTTATTCACCTCTTCACTTCAATAAATATTGAAGATTTTTCCCTTAACCTGAATTCCTGACTCCGGCTGATTTTAAATACGCGGTCATTACAGGAATATATCTTTTAGGAGGTGACACTTAAAAGGTGCCAGGGAAAAAGAATTGGTGATTATTAGGGGGAACATTTCAGGCATGGGGGATAGGCAGTGCAAAGGTACAGTGATGGGAGATATATCTTTATATGTGAGAAAAAGCAAGCAGACCAGTGAGCTAGACGAGGGCTTCTTAAACTTTTTTTCCATTTGTGACTTCTTTTTGCCATCTCTAATCTGAACTGGGGTGTTTCTGGCAGCACTCATGCATAATGCAAAATGCGTATGTTGTGTGTTCAGAACCAATGCTGCAGTAAAGTCATGCAATGCAACACAGGCAGGTGCTGCCAGAAATATCCCAACTCATTTTATTTTGAATTAATGTTTTGGGTTTTTTTGCATTCAGAACCCTTTTATTGTTGCAAGTTTTTTTGGTAACTTCCACATTTAGTTCTGTGACCCCATATGTGGTCATAGTTTTAGAAGCTTTGATCTAGACTAGCGTCCAAAGAACATTGAAAAGACAAGAAGGGGTCAAATTTTGAAGAGCTTAAAAAGTTCACTAGAAGGATTTGTATTTGATTCTAGAAGTGATAGGGAACCTTTGAGTTTGTTGAGTAGGGGATGATATGTTCGAGCTATACTTTAGAAAAATCATTTAAGTGGCTGCCTAGAATGGAAAACAAATTGAAGTGAGGAGAAATTTGAGAAAGGGAGTCCAATTGGGAAAGCAATTTTAATAGCTCAAATGAGCAATGATGGCCCAAACTAGAATTATAACTGTGCAAGTAAAGAGGAGACATGAAATATGTTATAAATAAGTAAATCATACAAAGTTAAAAAAAAGGAAAATGAAAAATGTTGAATGGTCTGAAGGAAAACAGAAATATTGATGCATTTTGATAGAACTGTGGATTGGTATAGCCATTGGTAAAGCAATTTAGAGTCATTACCAGAAATTTATTAAATTGTGCATATTCTTTTACTAAGCCCTCAAGGGACAAAAGAAAGAAGAAGACCCATTTGCACAAAAATATTTATAATAGCTTTTTCTGTATTTGTAAAGAATTAGAAACTGAGAGTGCCCATGACTCAATAATTTATGGTATATGAATATAGTCGAATTATGTGCTACAAAAATGTTGAAGGGGATGGTTTATTAAAATCATCTCATGTGAAATGATACATAATGAAATAAACAGAACTAGGAAAATAATTTATAAAATTACAACAACATTATAAAGACAAAGAAATATAAAAGTATAAACATTGAACAAAGAAATATAAAAGTACAAACACTGATCAGTTCAATGACTAATGATGATTTCAGGGGGAATCATGATAAAACATGTTGCCCATCTCCTGACAGAGAGATGATAGACTCAGAGTACATTTTAAGACATGCTTTTTGGAAATGGTCAATATAGAAATTTATTCTGCTAGACTATGTATATTTCTTATAAAGATTTAACATATACACATCCCTCCTTTGGCATTGAAGGGTTTTTGTCTTTCTTTTTTTCCGCAGTGGAGGAGAGAAGTAAAAAAAATTTTCATTGAAAATAACTAAATTAAATTTTGAAAATGGAAAATAAAATCCATGTGTGCCTTTGATCCAGCAAAATCACTGCTAGGCTTATATCCCCAAAGAGATCAGAGAAAGAGGAAAAGATCCTTTATATACAAAATCTGGAGAGAATAAAAATTGGAAACTAAGGAAATTCTCATATATTAAACAAATGAACAAATAAATGAATGAACAGATATATGAACATATATTATAAATGAATATACAATATATATGAATGTAATGAAATACTATTATGCTATGAGAAATTATGAAAGAAATGGCTTCAGAGAAATCTGGGGAGACTCATATGAACTGATTCAGAGTGAAGGAGCAAAACAAAGAGAAGAATTTATATTATCAAAAAAATCATAAAAAGAGAAAAAAACAATTTTTAAAAACTCAAGAACTGGCCAATGTGATAATTAATCATAATTTCAGAGAATCAAAGATGAAGAATGTTATCTACCTCCTAAGAAGTAATGTATGCAAGAATGAGACACAATAAAGGAATTTATTTTTGCTTGACTATACATAAAAGTTATAAAACTTTGGGAGAGAAGGGTTCCCAGTGAGTAGGAAGAGAAAGAAGATAGAAAAAATAAATGATAATTGAAAAAATAAATTATATTGGATAGATGGAATGTGTGAAAGTAAGGAGCAAATGTGACCCTGAATCTTTGAACTGGAAGGATGCTGGCGCCCTTAAAAGAAATAAGGATTATTGGAAGAGAGATAAATTTGGGTAAAATGATCAAATTTTTTTTTGAATATGTTGATTTTGACATATAAATAGTTTGGAAGGTGATGATGTGGAACTGGAGCTTAAGAAAAAAGCCAGGGCTAGATATACAGTATAGAATTATAAATTATCTGCATAACTAATAAGAGTTAATGAGATCATCAAATGGGAATGTATGAAGAGGGAAAAGATAGAAACTCTAGTATGGATCCTTAGAACACAAACATTATTATAGTAGTCATGTGAAAATTCAGCAAAGGAAACTGAGATGGAGTAAGTAGGAAAGAGAACCAAATGAAAAGAAAATCCAGAAAATCCAAAGAGGAGAGAGTATCTAGAATGGAAAGGTGAGCAATAAACAATGCCAAATTCTTTGAAGACATTGAAAAGGATGAGAACTGAGAAAAGACCCTTAGCTCTGGCATTTAAGAGATATCAGACTGTCTATTAACTTTCTATTATGAGTGATAAAGGTTTTGTTTTTGTTTTAAACAAAGTTGAAAATTCTAAGTGGTACTATAAAACTATGGTGTTTGCTCATACATAAGTCTATATAATTATGTTTTAAGGAACTATCTGTCCTAATATAATACACAAAAAGATACAAAAAGTATTTTATTTTTTCCCTTCTATTTACATACATACACACATACACACAAAGATTCACACTCACATACATATGCCTACATGCATATATACATATGAATTTTCACACATGTAGATATGCATATAAAACATTATTTGTAATATTATGGCTAGTTCTCTGGAGGTCTTCCAAATGGGCCTTGGTTTCAGTAAAATAATCACCACAAGAATAGTCAAGAATAAAGTCCAAAGTCTTTATTATCTCCTTTATAGTCTATCTCCTTCACCTGGGATCAGGCTAGCTGTCTGGAGGACTTTCAGACAAGCCTTGGTCTTAGTGGAGAAGTGAAGAAGACAGGACAGCTGCCACAAACTTCAAGTCCTCTCTAGGTCTGACTCCGACCTCTTAAATATTCTATTACAATTAAATCCATTCATCACACTGAGTATAAGCCAGTCATTATATCACTAGGGAATCATTATTTGTTCTAAGATTAAATCAGTCATACTGAACTAGAAAACTATTAATCACTATGCTAAACTAGATAACCATTGTCTTATTAATTTCATTAATACCTTGTTGTAAGAATTCTTGCCTTAAGTACATTTCTCTAGAATTCTGGCCCTCTACATCTGGCGCTTTCTTTTGTTTTAGAACATAAGTGGTCACGCCTACCTGACTTCTCAGGAAGGGAGATGAAAACACCAAAGGGAAATGGAGAGTCAAACCAGATTTTGTTAGCAGGTTTCTGAAGGTTCTCATTTGAAACAAGCATACATAATCCATCAACATGGGAGGTATTACACAAGCACATAGTAATATAACACAGTCTAATAGTGATGTAACAAACAACATGAATCAACATGAGGAATTATACATGTCCGTAAGTCCTAGAAGGAGGGTATATAAATAACAATCACACACAGACCTCCTTCAGCAGCCAAGAGATAGTCCAAAACCAATCTATTGTCCATTACTTCATATGTCAGGGAATCCAATGATTTCTGCAAGTTTTGAAGTCCTGCCATAGTCTCATCATGTCTCAGGGAATGCAAGGATTCCTAAGAGTTTTTAAGTTTTGTAATAGTCTTATCAACAATTTTTTGATGTTCATAAGTCAATTGCCATACACATTGGGTTAACAGTCATGCTTTTTCAGTGGCACATGTAGTTAGAGATGGAATCACCCAATGTTTCTTGAGTTTTCTGCTTTGTTTTGAGGGGTTTTTTCTCTTTTTCTGTCTCTCTCTGATGGAAAAGCCGAATATGGCTCATTGGCACCCATCTGATTGGGTATCTCCATCTGTAGAGATACAAGCAAACCCTCTCCCCCAAACAGTTAACCTATCTGCTCCCTTACATTCACTACTTTCTGGATCTCTCCATATCACCTGGTGATTATCTAAAGATAGAGCAGTTACTCACATTGGACACTGCACTTCCAGTGGGTTATAAAACCTGTATTCTCCCCAATTGTAATCCCTTTTTCCCATCAGATTGCTTCTTGACTGATTGATCATATCAGAGTCCTGAACTTCTAAAGACTCTCTGAGTGTAACTTTGGTTGCCATCATGCCCCACCTGTTTTTGGCCTCAGGCCCTACAGCTGGGCCCTGCCTTTCATTTTCCTGGGTCAACCTACATTCTGAGGCCCAATGGAAGCCTCTGTTGCATTTTGGACATAGAGTTTTGGGTCTTGTTCTCTCACTTTGTATTCTCACTCTGTCTCTATGCCAACATTGAGCTTTCAGATGCCCTACTTTACCATATTGAAAGCATCGACAAGTCTCTCTGGGAGTCCCTTGCTGAGAGGGACCCTTCTCATGTTCTGCATCATAGCCTGGGTATTAAAAGCATTTGTACCCACTATGGCACAGCGTCTTATGATCTCGAAAGGAGCATCTTTGTGTAGTCCTAGTATAATTCTTCTACAAACCTCATTAGCATTTTCCTTAGCAAGTTGTTTTTATCACAATTTCTGTTGCTGCATTTTCACCAATAGTTTGTGTGACAGCTATCTGCAGACTTCCCACAAAATCAGCAAGGAATTCATTTGGACTTTGTGCTATTTTTGTGAAAGCTTCCCTTCTATTTTGTCTTCCTGGGAGGGTGCCCCATGCTTTTCTAGCAGCAGCAGCAATTTGCTCATATGCTATCAAAGGATAATTAATCTGCGCTAAAGTGTCTACATAATGACCTAAACCTTCTAGTTGATCAAAGGTGACTGATATATTAACTCCAGTTTGCCTATTTCATACAAGTTAGGCTTGTATCCTACAGAGTTCACTATACTCAGAAAGCCACAACAAATTTTGTCCAGGTTTTAAACATATGTTTGTCCTTGCTATAGATTTCCAATCACTAGGGATTAAAAGTTCATAAGCCAAATTCTCTAATAACATCTTAACATAAGACAATGTAGACCCATAAAGAATGCAAGTTTTTTTTCAGATCTTTGATACTTTCCAGATTAAAAGGAGTGTATCTTCTCCTGGCTTGACCTGAAGAATCAAATTCTTTAGTCACAGAGTATGTTTTTATTCTCAAATCAGATATATCCTGTCCTTTTTTAGCTTTAACTAGTGCCTTTTGTAATCTTGTCATAGGAGGTGGACAAAGCTGCTGCATGAGTGGTGCTGATGGTGTCACTGCCCCTCCTCCCTCCTTCCTCCACCCACAAAGGGAAATTGAGGCGGGGGAGAGTCAAAAGAAACAGAGCTGTGAAACTGAGAATCACCATACTCTTTAAGCTTATCAGCTTGGTACTTAACTTGGTCTAATTGGCTATGTTCTCCAGCTGTTTTATCAATACCATCTACCTCTTTAATTTCATCACTACTGTATTTAACTCCTCTCTTGTCTAATTCTTTATGCTTTTCAGCTGCTTTTTCAGTACCATCTCCCTCCTCCTCTTTCTTCTTTTTCATTATTCTAATACTTACGTAATTCCTTAAAGCCAATTGTATTATGTTGTATATATAGAATGTTTCCTTAGGTATTGAATTAGGACCATTATCATTGTATTGTTCTATTAGTTGCTCTTGTGAAAGATGTAGAAGATCCTTACCCAAATGACTACTCAGAGATCACTCAGTAGAAGGCAGAAAAGTTGTTTTTTGAAAACCTCTGGAAGATGAGCCATCCCATCATGAGATAAGAAAGAGAAAGCTCATGGTAGGAGGGCTAAAGAAGTAGTAAAGACACATCACTCTTATACAAGAAATTACATCACTACTAAGAGAGCATCGAGAATGCGAGGGGGAGCTATCTAATTGGTTGTTGCTATTTGGGGAGATTGTAATGGAAGGTTTCTGTTTCCCTGAAATCTCCTGATTTCTAGCAAACAGAAAATCAGGCCTTCAGGCTTAATCAAGCAGAAAGTGGTCCAGCTAATAGACTAAATATCGATAAATGTCAAATACCAATAAATGTCATCAGTTCAGGTTAAGTAAATACATTTCTAGCTGGCCAAGGCTCAAGTAGATCTGAGCCTGCACATATTATGCAGGTCATAGGGGAAACACAAAAATAATAAAATACAGAAAAATAATTCTTACATTCCTGTAAGTTCTTCACCTTATCTCTATTCCCCACACTCTCCCACTAATTCCCACTTATCTGACTTTAATTTTTCTTAGATAGCCAAGGAGATATGTATTTTAATGTTTCAAAGAGTTCAATGATCTGCTCCCTATTACAATCAAATCTTGCCTCTTTATTAACTTAACTATGCTTTCTACACACTTCCCTTGGGGTAGAGATGGTTCTTTTCTGAGTTCTTGCCCCATTTCTGCTGAGAAATAAAAGTAACTAGTTTAGTCCTTACCAAAGTTTCCTGCTTATCTGTTTTTGTACTTACCCTATTTCTGGGTCGCAGGATCTCACAGGGACTTCTCCACTGGGCTTCCAATCAAGTCAGTTGAGTTTAGGTCCTTAGATCACATTCAGGCACCAAAATGTAATGGTCTGACTAGGTTTCTGGAGGTCTCGGGACCAGCCTTGGTTTCAGCAGAATAATCACCACAAGAATAGTTAGGAATAAAGTCCAAAGTCTTTATTATCTCCTTCACAGTCTGTCTCCTCTGCCTGGGACGGGGCTAGCTTTCTGGAAGACCTTCAGATAGGCCTTCTCAGTAAAGAAGTGAAGAAGGACAGGCCAGCCACTACTAGGGTCTCTGTCTTCAAGTCTCTTTGAGTCCTCTCTAGGAATGACTCTGACCTCTTAAATACTCTATTACAATTAAATCCTCATCATACTAAGTATAAGCCAATCATTCTATCACTAGGGAACCATTATTTGTTGTAAGATTAAATCAATCATACTGCACTAGAGAACTATTAATCATCATGCTAAACTAGATAACCATTGTTTTATCAATTCCACTGAATGAACACCTTGTTGTAAGAATCCTTGCCTCAAGTATATTTCTCCAGAGTTCTGACCCATTACAAATATTAATATGGCCAACATATGTAAATTTCTCTCTTTATTGAATCTTTAAGTTTGACTTTGTTTCATTCCTTTTTTTATAAAAACTTTTTACTTTTAGATAAACTAAATATCTAGTCTTTTCTACAAATAGAAATAGTAAGTATATTTGAGTTAGTTTACCTGCCAAAAAGGCGTCATATGAATAATGAAGTTTAGATCTGGGTCTCTATGGTATCTCCATGTCCTAGATGGACAAGTATGTTTTGTGTTTTGTTTCAGTCCTAAGATAATCATCATAAAATTAGAAATCTGGAGATATGGAGGAAAGTATTCATGGATCACATAAACAACAGACAATTGGTTGGTAAGCAGCCAAGGAATCTCAGATTCAATTCTCTGTTGGTCCGAAATTTTCTAATTGAAACCTTCCCTTTTTAGCTTAGACAGCATGATCACTTCTAAGATGACCTCCAAAATGAAACAAGTATATTCACTTGCCTACTCTCATCTACAATCCTTGCATTGCCTCCATGAAGAATTGTACATTAGTAAGGAGTGAATAAGAACTCATAGTTCTACCAGAAATTTGCTTCAAATCAGTCACCTCATAATGTGCTAATTAGCAGTCCTTAATGTTAAATCCCCCCCCCATCTATCCAGATTCTAACAAAACTGGAAGACCTTTTCACCTGGCCATGTAAACTTGTATATAGTAGATGCTTAATAAATGTTAGTTGCATTGGATTGGGTTAAAATTCAATTGCACTATGTCAGATTGGTTGGATTAGGTTGCATTTACAATCTGAGTGTATGATAATAACCTTTCTCCACCATTTCTTTCTCTGCCTCTTAACTCTGCTCTTCTCACATCCTGTCCACCTGCCTGATGACAGATCCTCTTGACCTGTGTTAGCTCTCTGACCTCTCACTGCAATCCATTATTTCAGAGTCATTTCTCAAAGCTTTGCCTTTATTCCACATTCCCTATGCTACCTTATAGTGCCATGGAAATACAGGATACAATAGAGCATGAATCAAGCATTAAGAGAACGAATAGTCCCAGAATCCACAGATAAAGAACAGTAAGTAGATGAGCCAAGTTGGAAAAGGAAAGGTGAAACTCGACAAAATTATCATAAATTTCTTTCCCCCAATTCTTCAGCCTTCACCTTCATCACCATCAAACATTTTAACACAAATACTATCTCCTTAAAACTATGCTTCAGCAGACAACAAAATCTCTGTAAGAAAACAAATTAAAAGTGGACCTGAATATTCTTCATCCATCTTCTAAAGCCAATTTTTTTCTCTCAGCCAACAAACAATTTGTTGGAATTGTTCAGAATTCATTTCTTTGTTTTCTCCTTAGTTTTTTTCTCCTCTCCTATGGGGATTGAAAATCATAACTGCTCATTGGGTAGAGACACATTAAGATCTTTGGATGAAAGGTGCTATTCTAAGCAAGAATACTCCTGGTTGTAGTTGAATTTTAGAATTGCTATCCAAAGTGGCACCATCTCAAGAGACTGTGATGTTTTGTAGTCCTTTGCGAAACTTGAGAATTGCTGCTAATTCTGTGTTCCTAGTTTCATGAAAATATGTTGCAACTCTCCCCTCCTCTTGCTTTCAAGTGCTATTCTCATTCTGAATTTCCTCCATTTATTGCCTCTCTTATCTCATAAAGGGAAACTCTTCAAAATACTGCCAAACTGTTCCAGATCCAAACCAAATACAAGCAAGACAAATAATACAAAATCTTGAAGTCACCCTCTGCAAACTATGTGGGTGACTATATCTTACAAAGGGTTTCTGCCCTGACAAGAAGTCTATAAAGAGCTATCGTTGATTTAAAAGAGCTATCGTTGATTTAAAAGAGCTCTGAACCTAAAGTCTACGAATTTATTTTTTACTATATTTTGATAACTATTTCAATACAGTTGGTTTTCTTTGTAATCTGACATATTTTATTTTATGCATTTAAAAATATTCTGAGGAAGGATCCAGAGACTTCTTGAGAATAGCAAAGGGATCCTTGACACAAAAGAGGTTAAGATCTGGAGAAATTTGAGAAATAGTTGTTTAGGGTTATATCACATCTCTGTCATGTTCTTGGGAGAGATGATAAATTTTTCTTCTTAATTAAAAGTCAAATTGTGAGGATATATCGAGATTAATTTTGGCTCCATAAGGCCAGTGATACATTCTCTCTCCTTGTCTCTCCTTGTGTTAGAGGTTCAAAATGGTTCATATATCATTATATGTGATGTTTAGTTTATTTAATTTTTGTTTGTTATATGTGGGAGAGACCTGGAGGATGGAGGCAAAGTAAAGTTAGTTTATTGGAAATTAACAATTGTCCAGAGAACTTAGTTTGTTCATTCAATGCTATAATGTCCTATAATAATTCTAATTAATTTAATTGTATGCTTCTCAGGGGACTAGAAAAAGACATTCCTTGTCATGTGACAATCAGTCTCCATTATGATAAAAAAATACTTTATTTTCTTCTGGCTACTTTCTAGTTTCAATTCCATTCTAATTCTTCCATTGCCGGATATGTCTGCTTTTGGCTGCTTTTCTCAACATTGCATCACATCTTTTCCAACCCAGCATGTGCTTGGTTCCTGCTCCTGCTTCCTGCCTTGGATTTGTCACTCCCAATTCTCTCACCTACTGCTGATTGTCTTCCTGCCAATGCCCCA
This sequence comes from Antechinus flavipes, assembly GCF_016432865.1. Taxonomy (NCBI): domain Eukaryota; kingdom Metazoa; phylum Chordata; class Mammalia; order Dasyuromorphia; family Dasyuridae; genus Antechinus; species Antechinus flavipes. The sequence continues at coordinate 360,245,611 of NC_067400.1, forward strand.
TGCAGAGACCTCCTACAAGAACTTTTGCCCAACCCTTCCCTGGCTCCTAGGCTGCAGCTGCTGGCAATTAACCCCCTCATCTCCTGCTATGGGTTAGCCAGCCCCAGACATGAACACAGCCATTGTTTCTGCTAGGGAAGAATGACTTCACTTGTGCAGGTTTGGTGAGCATAGAGTAAATATTTCTTCAGCCAAGTGATTGGAGTTCTTATCAAATACTGGTAACTAGTTCATAGCCTAAGGTTAACCCACTTGTTAACAGGTGGAAAAAAGATGAGAGACAGAGACAGGGAGAGAGAGAGAGAGAGAGAGAGAGAGAGAGAGAGAGAGAGAGAGAGAGAGAGAGAGAGAGAAACAGAGAGACAGAGAGAGAGACAGAGACAGACAGAGAGACAGACACAGACACAGACAGACACAGACACAGACAGACACAGACACAGAGATAGACAGAGAGAGAAAGAGAGAGACAGAAACAGAGAGAAAGACACAGAGAAAGACAGAGACACACACAGAGAGAGAAACAGAGAGACAGAAAGAGACAGACAGAGAGAAAGAAAGAGAGACAGAGACAAAGAGATAGAAAAAGACAGAGACAGAGAGACAGAGAAAGAGAAAGAGAGAGACACAGAGACAGAGACAGAGAGAGAGACAAAGAGACAGAAAGAGAGAGAGAGGGAGAGACAGACAGACAGACAGAAACAAGGATAGTGAGAGATAGAGAGACAGAGAGAGGGGGGGAGGAGGAGGGAGAGAGAAAGAGAAACAGACAGAGACAGACAGACAGAGAGACAGAGCGAGAGACAGAGAGAGAGAGAGAGAGAGAGAGAGAAGAGAGAGAGAGAGAGAGAGAGACAGAGAGAGAGACAAAGAGAGAGACAGAGAGACAGAGAGACAGAGATAGAGAGAGAGAGACAGAGAGACAGAGAGAGACAGAGAGACAGAGAGAAAAGAAGAGAAGAGAAGAGAAGAGAAGAGAAGAGAAGAGAAGAGAAGAGAAGAGAAGAGAAGAGAAGAGAAGAGAAGAGAAGAGAAGAGAAGAGAAGAGAAGAGAAGAGAAGAGAAAAGAGAAGAGAACAGGGCATTTGTTAAGTACTACAATATTCGAGGCACAATATAGTGTTGCAGCTTACTCATACTCACCGTGTGTCCTGCTGACTTTTGGGTGACCCTCAATTTTAATTCTTTGCTTCTTGTATTTTGCCATTGATTGTGACAGCATCAGAAGAATAGTTGTTTTGTTTTAAGATGGTGCTTTATTAAAGAGAGAAGCTAGGGAGTCATTAACCTGCTAAATGTCCCTATTTTGCTGCCATCAGCAAGTAAGCACAAGAGCCCTGGGTATAGGAGCATCCCCCAGACTATTATTGGCCCTATTTCCAACCCAGCTTCCCCAACCATCATCCTAGAAGCAATATCTGTGGAAATTCAATCTAGCAACTTCAGGTGCCTCCTCAGCAACCACAGCTACTGAAAACCTAGAAAAGAAAGTTCTTGCCAAGAGTTTTTGGTCCTATCAAAAGGTTCAATGTTAGGAACATAATGATTTTTTATCAATGGAAATGACATAAAGATGCTGTTACTAGGGATCATGGGAATTTCCCATCTAACTTGTAGCTGATATTGCCTCTATTAAAATGTCAATTTCTTGAAAGTAAGAACTGTCTTGCTTTTCTATTTGTATCTTCTGCATTTAGTATAATGCTTTGCACATAGTAAGTACTTAAGTTTTTTTTTTTTTCATTTAGTTCATTCTTAAAAACACTGCACAACTTTCCAAAGGAAAACTAATCTTTTTTTCTCCTATACAATTCTGGGCTCAATGAATTGTTCATTCGAGGTGTGTCTTCAAGATCCATATACTAATAAATCAGATCTATATGTTACCCGTCATAGTCTGAACAAGAGGCAATCTTCATCTACTTGTTTTTTTCCTCTGCAGAGAGTTAGATCAGACACTTCTGAAGTGCAAATATATCTCATATAAGAAGTTCTGCAACAACTTCAGGTGAAATCAAGAGTTTCATTTGCAAACAGAAGCATCTGGAGAACCTTAACAACTCTAGAAATTCCCTTCAAAATTTGCACTTTACATTGAACCTTTTCCATGATGATGGTAAATACCTTAGCCAGCATCTGTTTCCCTGTTTTATTCCTCACTTGATATTAGTGATCAGAGGACTTTTGAATGGCTTTAATTAGGAGAGAAATACAATAGGGAATAAAAGTCAAACAAAGTCCAGATAAGGCATGTATGTCCCACTGAAAACTGTCCCCAAGAGGTTTCTATTGTTGAGCCACTGAGAACAGCTGTTTTGAGGCTGATTGCTGTAGCATTCTTATTCCAGAGTTGCTATAGGTAGGGTATTTAAGGGAAACAGACAGAAGGGATGGGACTGGTATATTACTTGGAGAACTAGTTAGAATCATATTGTTATATTGGGGAATAAAGCAAGAGAAGAATCGGATGTAGCTTGTGGGGACAACTAGGCAGCACAAGCCCAGCAGCTAGAGCCCTGGGTGTTTTCTCATGTGTGCATTTATGTGCACTGTTGTCAGCTCTCTCTTTGGGAAAAATATCAGGGGAATTGTGGTTTTTGTGTCCCTAAAGGACTGTGTGTTTCTGTTCTCATGAGGTCTGCTGCCTGGAACATCTGTACCTACTAGGAGAGGCTATGATGAAAATTCATGCCCTAAATCAGCTTCCCAGCTATTCCCAAATGATGCTGCTTGAATTCTTGTCATCCTTATCCTCCTCATTCTCTTTCCATTGGAATCTCTGTGATTCTCTGGGATTTATCTGAGCCTTATCTTGTTGGAGCCAGACTTCTGTCTCTCTGGCTATTTCCAAAAAATACTACAATACACCTCCCTTCTCTTTGGAAGGTAAGCTCCTGGAGGGCAGTGATTGTTCTTAGCACAGTGCCTGACAGCATTAGAGCCTAATAAACGTTTTTTTCAGTCATTGCAAGAGATATTTCATCCCTAAGAACATCATCTGAGACTAAGGGCACACTGAAAAAATTTTTCTCACTCATTCCTCTATTGGACTATAAGTGTCTTGAAGTCAAGAATTGTGTTTTTCTTTTTATTTGAATCCACTACACTTAGCATAGTTTTTGGTACTTAATAAATGTTTGTTGACTTTCTACTGCTTGCTTGACTGGCTGATTGGCCATCACAGGTCACAGGGGACCTGACCATTATAATAATACACTACTCAGGCAGCTCTCTTCTCCATGTCCTAGATCAAAGGAATGTAGAAGTCAGGGGAATAAGTGCAGGAAATGCAGACATTGCAGTAATGACCTAAGTATAATGGATCCACTATTGTATCCTTTTCCATCTTCTGGGGCCAAAGGAAGGGAATCATTAGCTTTCTCTGAGCATTGTCAGTTGTTGTTTTTTAAAATTCTCCCTATACTTTTTCATTAGAACAGATGTGAGTAGCATTAATGGCATTGAAAAAACTGGGAGCAGTTGCTTCTGACTAGTTAAGGACTTTAATGAAGGAGGAAAGACCTTTATGTTTTTGAGACAGAATTCCTGGATATAGGGAACCATTCTCATGGGTAGCATGACATTAGTAAAATTGGTGATTGGTATAAAGCATGTAGTAAGTACTCACAAACATTAAATGAGTTCAATTTCTGCCATGTGACTATATATAAATCATTTAAACTCTCAGACTCATTTTTTTTTCATTTGTAAAATAGGGATTGTGACAGCACCTAACTCATAAGATAAGCTGTAGAAAAGAACAAGTTGTAAGTTGTAAAGAACAAATAAAACAACATGTGTAAAGTGCTTTTAAAAAATTTAAAGTGATATATAAATGCTATTGTTATTATTATAATTATAGTTGTTATTAATAAGTTGTGATAGCAAAAAAATTTTGAGGGCTTGGAAAAAGCAGTGCTAATAGAAATTTTGAAGATTAGTTGAATGAATGAATGAAAGAAAAAGTATTTATTAAATAACATGTGCTAAAACATAGCCCAGAATACAAATACAAAAATGAAAACAATCCTGGCCTTTAAGAATTTTCTAATCAAGGTAATTAATGCATATAAGTGAGTAGTGACTAGAAAGAAGTGTTTAGTTTTGGAAAAGTTTAGGGATGGTAAGTGGAGTAATAAGGAAATTGATTGATATACATCTTCTAGTAGCAATAGCAGTATTAATTAATGATATTTATTTGGAAGGTACGGTAAACTGAGGGGTGGATGCCAAATATAGTGGTCTAGAGTGTATAGCAATAGTCAAGATTGATATGATAAAAATATGAAGCATAACTGGAGCTAACCTAAATATAATGAGCCACAGAAGGCATTCACCATGCAGGAGAGTAGGGATTGCAGGATAGTCATTCTGGCACCAAAAGGGTTATCCAGAATCTGGGGCTCTGATCTGGGTAGCTAAAGGGTGTCATAAATTGAAAGGCTTTGTTAGATATGTATGGAATGATAGATATGATAGTTTAGTTAAATAATTGCCTAGGAAGAAAACTTAGGATTTTAAAGAATGGGATCTCTGGCTATCCAGGGATTTATGGTGATTATCATGGAGACTTCATTCAAATGATGCTCGGAATCACCTCGAGTTTCAGCTAGAGTGAGATTATGTGATTTTTATCCAACTAGAATTAACTTTTCTTTCCTAAGGAGATAATGTCAAAGACAAAACTTGTGTTTATTATCTGAAGTATGGGTCAAGGAGATAGTTGAATGAGGTCTATATCTATAATCGAGGCAGATAGATGACATAGTGGAAATACTGTTGAGCCTGAGGCAGAAAGACCTTATTTCTACTTCAGCCACAGATACTTCCTTCTGTGTGACCCTGAAGAAGTCACTTAACTTCAGTGCTCAATTATAAATAGGAATAATAGAACCTACTTCACATTTGCAAAATGATTAGCACAATTCTTGGAACTTAGTAAGTACTTAAATAAAATTCTCTTTCCTTCCCTTCTCATTCTGAGAGAAGTATCTGATATTGGTAATAGATGGCTGACCTTCATCAACATCCATTCTGCACAGCTTCTTCACTTTACTAGGAGAAAAAAATTTATAGACAGATGGAAGTCTAAATTTTACATTTAGGAACTTATACAGGACATTTTGTCAATGAAGTTACATCACTACAATGTCTTGGGGTTTCTTCCACAACTGCTCTTCTCTGTGTTTATATATCTCCTTTTAGGTCAGAATATTAAGCATTGCCATAAAGAAGAAATACTGTGACTGTGTGTTCATAGCAGAATAAGGACCACTGAGTGAGGAAGTTGTTATTCTCTATATATGAATGCCAGACAAAATTTGAAAAGTTTCTTAAACTACCCTGTACTTCACAGACTCAGTGGTATAAGGGATCTCACCTTTAGATCATCTCATGGCTTCCAATCAAATGTAAAATACCTCTGAACTAACTACTCAAATGCAGCACTAGGAATAAAAAAAATTACTGTCCTGTGAGAATTTACATTCTTCTAGTGGGATGTAACATGTATTTAAGTATTTGCGTGATACTTTGAGACTAAGGAGATGGCTCTAACAATTAAGGGACAAGGGAAAGGTTTCTTCCCAGGAAGGTGACAATGTGAAGTGAAATTTGAAGGAAGCTAGAATTCTAAGAGGAGTGATCAGGAAGGGAATATACATCAGATATGGGTTGGAAGACACAGTCTATACAATGATACAATAATACCAACCACAGAAAGTATATCAATTTAGCTATTATGAAGAATATATAAAGGAAAATTCTGTGAAACAGACCAAAAAGATACAAACCATAAAGGAGTTTAAATGTTGAGCTTAGAAGTTTGTAAGACAACAGGGAGTTGTTTATAGCCAACAGGGAGTCATTGAAAATTCTTGAGCAGACAACAATATAATCAGGCTTGGAGTTTCAGAAAATTACTTCAGCAGTTGCATAATAGATGGATTGGAAGAAATGAATCTAATTTCAAGTAGGAGACTATTACAAACACAATCACACAAGTGAGGAGTGATGAAAACCAGAACTGAGGTAGTAAATAGATAGTTGGAGAAGGAAATATGGAAATGAGATAAATGGAAGTTGAATCTATAACAATGATTAGATAGAAGAGGTGGGGGCAATCAAATCTAAAAAATGCAGAAAAGTCAAGAAGAAGCAAGCTTTAGATGAGGTTACCTGTAGGATTTAGTAATTGATAGATTCTTGATAATCTAGAAGAAAGCTATTTTAGCTACTTTAATAGGATTATAATTCAGTGGAGAAATAAGTGAGAAAATAGGAACCAGAGGCAATGGGCTGTTTTTCCCCTTAGGTGTTTAGCTGTGATTGTGAGGGAAAATATGGATAAAAGATTATTGTTTTAATTATTGTTACCAACTAGGTGCTAATTAGACCAAGTATGATTGGAAGAAGGGGAACAATAGTAACTCTTCCCTATCTGAATGTAAGCTTAATCCCAGAACTCTCCCCTTTCCATCTTTTTCATAATAATGATGAGTGAAGCCGCATCCCCCCATTAAAGCATTTGGCAAAATATTCATCATGACAAACAGATGAATGTGTCTAAATCAGGACCTCTTTGGCAGTCTGGTGAAGCGTATGGATGCCTTAGAATAACACTTTCTAAATGCATAAAATACATAGGATTAAGAAGAAACCCAATTATATTGAAATACTGTTATCAAAATATTTTTTAAAAACAAGTTCATTAGAAGTGGCCAGAAACTGGAAACTGAGTGGATGCCCATCAATTGGAGAAGGCTGAACAAATTGTGGTATATGAATGTTATGGAATATTATTGTTCTGTAAGAAATGACCAGCAGAATGAATACAAAGAGGCCTGGAGAGACTTACACTAACTGATGCTAAATGAAATGAGCAGGATCAAGAGATCATTATATACTTCAACAACAATACTATACGATGATCAATTATGATGGACATGTCCCTCTTCAACAATGAGATGAACCAAATCAGTTCCAATAGTGCAGTAATGAATAGAACTAGCTACACCCAGCAAAAGAACTCTGGGAGATGATCATTACATAGAATTTCCAATCCCTCTATTTTTGTCCGCCTGCATTTTTTATTTCCTTCACAGGTTAATTGTACACTATTTCAAAGTCCGATTCTTTTTGTGCAGCAAAATAACTATATAAGTATTTGATTTGTACTTTAACATATTTAATATGTATTGGTCAACCTGCCATCTGGGGGAAGGAGTAGGGAGAAGGAGGGGAAAAGTTGGAACAAAAGGTTTTGCAACTGTCAATGCTGAAAAATTACCCATGAATATATCTTGGAAATAAAAAGCTATAATAATAATAATAATAATAATAATAATAATAATAATAATAATAATAATGTTCATAGGCCCTAAGTTAAGACCCTGTTCTAAGTGGTCTCTCCTTCCAGTTATGCAGGGAGGAGATGGCATATTGTCTTGTTGAGGCTGGAGCAGGGAGTTTTTAATGCCTTGCCCTTCTACATGCTGATAGGATGTCCTAACTCCCAGAGCACGTGCTGAGGTTCTCCTCTTCCACTGGCCCTCTGGTCCTGCCTCCTACTGTTTTATTTATGAATTTTCCCATCAGTAGAATGTAAACTCCCTGAGGGCAGGTCTATGTAATATCTATCTTTCTTTTCTCTGAACCTAGAACATTGCCTTACACATAATGGATGCTTAATGAATATTTAAATGAATTGAGTTCTCTTTTGAAGTAGTTGCCTCCTTTGATTTCTTCTGAGCCAATGCTTCCTTTCTTCCTGTTTTGGCAGATTGAGATTGGATTTGTCCTATGCTTAGTCTGAACCTTGAGTCACTTTTGCTGCTGTTTTAAATCTGCCTGAATGAGATTAAATGAGACAGACCTCAAAATTCCAGCCTCTTACAAAAAAGAGAGAGGATATCTAAAGGAAATAACTTTGTAACTATATTTAAAAACTGTTCTGCTGCATTCAAAATGTATTTTAAAATATTCAGTAGGAAAAAGTAGTATGTTAAGAAGTCTTTGATAAGGAGCTACTTTGATATTGTCTAGAAAAATGGGTAGTCATGAAATAGTAATAACTAGCTTTTATATAGTGTTCTATATTATCATATTTGATTCTCACAACAAGCTATGAATGAGCACTATCATTATTCCCATGAGTGACTAAGAGAGTGACTTCTTCAAGGTTACAAATATTTAGGAACACTGAAGCAAAACTTGAACTCAGGTCTTCTTCATTCCAAGTGCAGGACTTCTCTACCAAAAATATTTTTGTCAAATGAATTCTTCCTATACCAATGAGAAATTTCTTAAAATAAAGGAGTAAAACACATATAAAAGAAAGGAATTAGAAGTTACTTTAGCTAGCAATTTAGTCCCTAGATGATACATAATTTGATTGGATACAGATTATTTTGAATCTTAGATAAGAAACAGAAAAAACTTAACATATTCTTTTATTGTAGGACTGCTTCTCCAATCACCATTGGACTAGTAAATTAGAAACCAAGATAATGGAACTTTCTATTTCTTCTCTCAAGATCCTAGTGGTAACTTTTGAGATGTTTGGGGGTTCCTCATACTATTGTTTACAAGAACCCCCCAATATATGTCTCATTAATTATCCAGTTGAAAATCAGTCACATGGATTTTAATTAGGTTTTCATTATGGTTATTTCCAATTATTGTATAGTTCAAAAACATATCCCCAAAAAGATTCATTTTTCCCACAGTATACTTGTTGGGGAAGAAGGAAAATGAGCCTAGAAGGAGCACTCTCATCCATGGGATGGGAGTTGAAAGAATGAGTCCAGAGGGAGTGGGACATTTTGTTTTTTAAAATTATTTTACAAAAATATCAGTACTTTACATGTTGACAATAAAGACAGTTCCCCAAATCCTCTTTCAATTTACTACTTTTTTATTTTTAAAAAATTATTTTATTAATTTCATTAAATATTTTCCAATTGTGCATAAAAATGTTAACAATCATTTTTTAAAAAATTTTTAGTTTCAAATTCTCTCCCTCTCTTCCATCCCTTTCCCCAACTCGAGAAGGGAATAGTATACAAAGTGATGCAAAACACATTTCTGTACAACACATATTCTTTAAAACATTTTAGCAAAACTACTCAATAACATAAATGTGACTAATATCAATGCAGCAGCTAAGTGGTACAATGGATAGAAGCCTCAGTTTAAAGTCCAGGTAGATTCAACTTCCTGAGTTCAATTCTGACCTCAGACATTTACTAACTGTGTGACCTTGGGCAAGTTATTTAACCCTGTTTACCTTAGTCGCCTCATCTGTAAAATGAACTGGAGAAGAAAATGGCAAACCAGTTCAGTATCTTTGCCAAGAAAACCCCAAATGGGATCACAAGGAGTCAGATATGACTGAAAATTGACTGAATAGCAAGAAGACCAGAAGGAAACTAACCTATGTTTTCCCTCATCTTTTTTGTTCTGGTTTGGGAAAAGTAAGACAAAAGAAAGAGAAATAAAGTAAAGAAAGTATAAAAGGGAGCCTGGGACTAAATATGATCTCTGGTCACTTCAGAAGCCGTATATTCAGGGCCTTTTGCTATAGGACATATGCAATCAGAAGTTTTTGTTTTATCCCCAGGATTTCCAGTCAAGAGGTGATAGGATGCTGAAGATGACTGGTAACTGAGCCCAAAAGATGTGCTCTCCTCAGGAGCTGTATGAGGGATGAAGGAGAAAAGCTCCAGCTTATTTTTAGCATGTTTGACATAAGACTTGGGCAAAGAGCTGAGTGTATAGTTTACTGAAGGAAGCCAAAGCCATCACTTCCATCACTCTATTATAAAAGTTTAAGGATATATTTAAATAAAAATGTTTAGTGAAAGAAAAGTAGCAGCTGACAGAGGGCTACTAATAAAAACTCATAATTATTTAGTGCTCTAAGATTTATAAAGAACTTTCCTCATAAAATCCCTTTGTGGCAGTTAGTAGAAGAAAGTTTCTTTAGGTAAACTCTAAGATCTCTGCTAAATTTAAAGCCTATGACACTATAACAGCCCCGTGAGCCATTATCCCGACTCTCCTAACACCTCCCATGTCAGGAAACTCCCTCCCTCCTGAGGTAGCCCATTCCATTTAAGGACAATTAATTGTGAGGAAATCATTGCTTAGAGAAAAGTCAAATATTCTTTCCCCTCACTTCCACCTATTCCTCTTAGCTCTCCTTATTCTTCCACATGCAAGTACTTCATTTGAAAATAGCTATCATATGCCCAAGTTTTCTCTTTTCCTAGATAAACATTTTTTCTCCACTACCCCCCCCAAGAGAATTAAACATCCTAAATGGATTAATGATATTACATTTAAAAATAACAACTGCAGTTCATAAGAAATTTATCTTTCTGGCTAAATTGAAAAACCTGCTCTTATCACTGACCTAAAACAATGAGACTTCTCCTTTTACAGAACTTCAGAGTCTGTTTTCCTGTTAGAATTCACTGTCTTTAACTTGGTTGTTTGATTCATTCCTGAATGTACCTGTATAGATTTGCTCCAGGGTTATTGAAAGTATAACCAAATGAGAAGAGGAGGGAAATCTATGAGGATTAAAACCTAGAAATGCAGCATTGCTATCTTTGATATGCTGTAGCTTCCAGGCACACAGCTGCACAGCAACAACTGAGTAGAAGGACAGGGTACATTGCTGCCCAAAAGAACATGGTCTTAGTCTGAAGCCTTGAGTGAGACAGTCCCTGGTGCCTTATACTTTTCCCTCCATTGTGTTTCCTTAAGATCCTCCTCTTTCATCACCCCAGTATCAGATCTGAATCTTTCAGTTATCTCCCCGCCTCAACTCTCTGGATTTTCTGCCAGTTGCGAGTTTGGACCAGTCTCCTATTCCTTTCTCTTTTTTCCCATCTTGTTCATTGGCACCCCTCTAAGATACAGAATGAGACAGCTGCCTCCAATGTAGGCTACTAAAAGTGTCCCAGGAGACTCAGCAGCGGCAAGGAGGGGAGGGAGAGGTCTTTGTCAAGTACAAGAAGGTGCCATAAGACAAGAGGCAAACAAATATCACACTAAATTTTAAAAGAATAGAAATGTAGATTAAGTAAACAATAGAAGAGTAAGTTTGATGCCAGTTCCCAGCAGAAATCTAGAATGTTTAACTCTTTAAAAAAAAAAAAAAGTTGGTGATTATCAAGAGCCTGCATAGGTTCAATAAAAACAAGTTCTATCACACTAACCCCATTTCATTCTTGGATAGAACTGCTAGACTGGTAGGTATAAAGAACAGTTTGATCTACATGGTGTTTCTGAATTTCAAAAAGGCATGACATTACATCTAAGAATGTTATATATAAATCTCTTGAATGAGATGTATGGCCACTCAAAATGGACTGGTTTAGTAATATACATAAGAAAAACTGAGGAAAGAAAAACACATTTTACCTAGATTATAACATGTAGTTAGCTGAACAATCTATGTTATTGTTTCATTAGTACATTTGTCTCAGATAATATCAATGAACAATGAGATTGTCTAGAATGGAAGAGGAACAGGCAGGTGGGGCTGGATTGTCATTTGAAAATTTGGCAGTATTTTCAGTGATCCAAGCTGTTCCCTGACACCAAAAGGCTATGTTTTTAATATTGCTTCAGTCATATTACAGAGATGCAAATGAAAGAAGACTCATTTCCAAAGAGTAATATTTTAGGTGACCTTAAAGTAAAAGAAGAAACACATGGTAGATGTGCATATGTTACAAAATATTGTTAATGCCTAAGCCAGCCATGTTTTAATTCTTCTTCAGGCTTAACTATCCAGATTTTCTCTGCTATGTCCCTTCATGAGATACCCTCCATACTTTATTTTCAGCTTATTATACTTATTAGTATTATTATTTATTAAAAAATAAGCTCCTTGATGTTCAGAACTGCCTTTCTTTCTACTTGTATATGAATTTTCTGAACTAATCACAGTGCCTGATGCATAATAAGTACTTAATATATAAATTCTTATTGATTGTAGTGAGATCATGAAAAATAAGAAACTGGAAAAAATCCCCTAGTGTGTTGGGCAGATTGGAGAATCAGATTTAGAGATGTCAAGAAACCTAGCGGTCATTTCCATTTTGGAAAAGCTGAGAAATCTGAAACCTGAAAAGATTAAATGATTTTTACAGTCATGTAGCTAGTTCTAATTATATGAATTTGAACCTACATTTTCTTGACTCCAAGTCTAGATATTATATATACTACATGTTGAAGTAGATATAGACCATTAAGATAATAGATCTATCAAAATGTGTGTCAAAGGGACTCATGATATAGAATCAGAATTTTAGAGCAGGAAGGAGCCTTAGAGATCATTTCATCCAACCCTTCATTTACAGTTGAGAAAGCGCAGGTCCAGAGAGGATAATTAAAGTCATACAGCTAGTAAGTGGTAAAGTTGAGATTTCAATCTAAGTACTCTGATTCAGGTTCTAGTCCCTTTTTCACTATGCTTTATGATCATTGTGGACAAGATGTACTAAGCAGGGCTTGATGATGACCCAGGGAGGTATATTCAATGTTACAAGACACCAGATTCTATTATAATCAAAATATTGTCAGGACCAAACTTGTTCTACCTGTAGACAAGACCAGATGCAAGATGAAGGGAAACGGAAAAGCATATGGAATACAAGAGGCAGGAGTCTGCTAATAGTATCAGAAGGAAAGAAGTACAGAGAGGGTAATGCACAGAAATATAAATTAAAAATGTCCAAAGCCAATCAATATCCGGAGAAGCATTAGGCCGGCAAGCATTCAGATAACAAGACCATAATGTCTAAGAGTGGCTCAGGCTAAATCAGGGTCAAAGTTTTAAAAAGCAAATGCATGACAATGAAGACTTTGAATTACATTATGTAGGCTTCCATATACTTGGACTACTTATGGGACTTTGCTGGATTCTCAGCTTTGATCTCTCCTAAGTGACTGACTACTCCTTAAGTGCCTTCAATTGAAATAGCTTTATTTTCTTCAAATTATTCACTTTCATTTTCCCAAATAAAATTTCGTGATCCTCTTTAGGTTCTCATGTATGACTTTCTGTCCTTGCTGCTTGCAGCACCTCCTAATTTAGTATCCATTACACATTTCAAAATTATGACGTTTGAGCCCTTTCTTAGAGCACTAATGAAAGTGAGAAATAAGAACTGTGTCTAGAAATAAACCTCTGGGGTGGTCCAAAGGGATTTATGCAGAGGAGCCAGGTCAAGAGGATTCTTTTTAACTTTAACCTGGTGCCCATGAATTTGCTTTCTTAAATTTGGGGGAGTAACTCTTCAATATAATTTACTTCACCTATTTTTTCCATGGAACTTTATTTTTTATCTTAACATTATTTTATTTTTCAATTACACAAAATGATAGTTTTCAATATTTATTTTTGTAAGATTTTGAGTTCAAAATTTTTCTCCCTCTCTCCTTACTTCCTCTTCCCTGAGACAGCAAGCAATCTATTATAGCTATATATACATATATATGTATGTATATATATATATATACAATTTTTAAAACATATTTCTATATTAGTTGTTTTTTGAAAGAAAAATCAAAAGGGAAAAACCAAGAGAAAAAGAAAGCAAACAACAACCAAAAAAAAAGGTGAATAGTATGCTTCGAACTGTACTCCGAATTGACTTCACTTATAATCCTATGTATTCTATTTTATGCATTTAAAAACATGATTCTGAGGCAGGACCCATAGGCTATCCCAACCTTGGGAAAGGACAGTCTGACCCCAAAATGATTAAGAATTTCTACCTTAAGGGAAATGAAGAATCTGGAATATTTGTTACATGAAAATTGTTCTAATTCTATTCAATTCAATATGAATGTATTAAGTGACCTATGCTAAGCATTATGCCAGTTGCTAAGGACACAAAAACAAAAATGAAATAGTCCTCTCAAGGAGTTTATTTACATTCTTCTGGGGGAAACAACTTCCACATAGATAAATTAATACAACTATAGAGTAAATAAATAGAAGAAATATGGGAAGGGGGAAGAGAGGAATTTCGGGGGGGGCAGGGAAGAATCAAAGATGAGAGAAATAGCACTTGAGTCATTCAGCCAATAACATTTATTAATTAGCTACTATGTGGCAGGCATGCTAAATATTGAGCTGAGCTTAATCTTAAAAAGAATTTGGGGCTCAACATGGAGTTAATAAAAGAGTGAATTTCCGGGGTAGAGAACAAGCCATGTAAAAAGATAGAGCCTAGAGATGGAACTTGATTTTTGAAGAAAATTGTGGAAACCAGTTTGACCCAAATATAAAATATAAAGAGAGGAGTCATGCACAGTTGGCATGGAAATAGGTTAGATCTAGATTGGGAATGACTTAAATATTAAAGGTGTTCGTATTTTATCCCAGAGGAAACAGGGAGCCCCTGAAGTTTCTTGAGCAGGAGAATGACATGGTTGGCAGACCTATGCTTTAGAAATAAGTACTTGGGAATTATGTGGATTAAGAGTCTGTGGCTATAGTCCAGAAGTGAAATGAAGTAAAGCCATGTAATACAACTCCATCATTTTATAGATAAGGAAACTAATTCACAGAGTGGTTACGTGACTTACCTAAGATCATATAGGTAGCTCCAAGGGCAAGATTCACCTCTCAGAGCCATTGTGTCACTCATTTATATGAGACGGGACCAAAAGATAAAAAACAATTATACTTAATACATCAATACATTAATATTGAATTGAATAAAACTAGAACAATGTTTCTCATGTAACAAGTATTCCAGATTCTTCATTTCTCTTAAGGCAGAAGTTCTTAACCATTTTGGGGTCAGACTGTCCTTTGGCAGGATCCTGCCTCAGAATCACGTTTTTAAATGGATAAAATAACTCAAATAGAAACAGGTTCTTGTAGGCAACACATTGACTTTAAAAATTAATATTTTCTCTGTTATATTATATTTTTATTAATTTTATTAGTCATTCTTAAATATGTTTTAATCTGATCTGGGTCACACTTTGGAATTTTGCCAGCTTCTTGTGGCTCAAGGGCCACAAATTTGATGTTTTTTAAATAAAAGAATTGTTAGAGTTGAGAGTAAACAAAAGAGGCAACTACTAGAATGGAATGAGCAAATAACAGCAAACCATGTAAATCGTCTCCTAGGTCAAAAAGCTGAACAATTAGAAAGCAGATGGTACTCTTGGGAGAAAGAGTAAAATTAGGAGATGATATAGTTTAAGAAAAAAAGACAGTGGATAGAGCACCAGCCCTGAAGTCAGGAGGACCTGAGTTCAAATCTGACCTCAGACACTTAACACCTCTTAGCTGTATGATCCTGGACAAGTCACTTAACCCCAATTGCCTCAGCAAAAAAAAAAAAAGAAAAAGAAAAAGAAAAAAAAAAGACAATGAGCATCATAGTGATGGGATCACTCTATGTGGAAATCGCTACATTCTCACTTTGACCTGGAAGCAGACCAACTCACCTTGAGGCAACCCTAATATGGTAAATATATATATGGATGGATGGATGGATATTGTATGAACAAAATTGTTTTCATCCTATCTCTACCCCCATTTGGATCTGAGCAAATACAATGGATTTACTTCTCTTTGTATCCTAGCATTTAGCATAGTCCCTGGCACATGGTAACTGCTTAATAAAATGCTTGTTGATTGATGAGGGTGAGAAAGAATTGAAGGTAAGGAAAACATACAAATTACTGGAGGTAGGAGCAAGGGGTAATTATAGAAAAGGAACAATTTGCTACATCCATTTCTACTTCTTCTATTTTGCGGATGTTGGAGCACCCTTAGGCCCCCATCTTTCCTAATCTTCAATCAAGCTAAAGGATGGAGCATCATTAATTATGAGGAGCATGCTAGATCACGAATATAAAAATGACAGCTATCCTCTGAATGAGATGTTCCTGAAAATAAAAAGATAAAATGAATTTCTCAGGATTTTTTTTTCATTCAACCTGATATAATTTTCTCTTTCCTCTGTGAAACTATTGCTAAATAACCTTTTCTGAACCCCACAGCTTGAATAAGGAAACAAATTTCCTGCTGCCACAGAAACAGCCTTTCACTTACCCAGCAATGGATTAAAGTTGAAACCAAGTAGAGAGTCACATTTCACAGGACTGACAGTCTCACAGAGTGAAGTGCCCATTTACATGTTTATATACCAAGTGCCAGGAACCCGGCTTTGAAAAGCCGAAATCCTTTACCTGGGGAGAGAGAACAGCAAGCATTTTCGGGCCAAAATGTAGCAATAAAACTGGCAGGAGTGTGGATCAGGATGGGAGACTAATGGCCCTGCTTCACCTAGCCTTTTGTTCTTGTCCCTAGTTTCATTTGCACCCCAGTTAAGAAGGCCTGTGGAAAAGAGGCAAATCTAATATTTCAACTGCATACTCATTCTATGGGGAGTTTTGCATAGAAGCCCTTGGAATGGATTTTAGAATATAGACCCCCAGTCAGTAACTTACTGTGAGTTAAGAAGTAATTTTCTAATTCCCCACTCAGAAGTCCTTGGTCCCTTAAGTCTTCATAGATAATGTTATCCAAAGATGTGCTGATATTTTTTGTTCTCTGCCTAGGTTGCTATGGTAAATTAAAGCACTCTGCTATAAGCAAAAAGAATGATAGACCACTAAAAAATTGGTATAAAAGGCAACAGATAGCCCTCCAGAGCCAAAAGCCAATAGGTTATAGAGGAAACAGCATAATAACTATGAAAGAAGTAGAGCTTCTCAGTGAAGAGCAGATAGACCCAATCCCAAGAGTATATTAATGGTTCTGCAGTTACATGTGTGCCTTTCATATAGAAGTACCATAATCCCAAAGTTCCTGTGTTCCCTCTCTATATGTTTCCTGCTGTTCACTGCTGAATCAATCTGCTGTTACTTTAGGTTCGATATCAGAGCAAAATGAGATACTTTTAGGCAAGGGATAATGGAGCTAGTTTGTACCAGTCAGGGAATCATTATGAAATTTTTAATATGAGCACTTATATTTCAGAAATTAACAAATATCAATTTAATATTTTCTTGATTTCTGGATTTAAGAGTGAGACAGAAATAATACAAACTAAATTTAAAAGTGTGTGATGTATACTTTTTTATAGAGCAAATTATTAAACACTTACTGGCAGATCATTGATTAAAGATTACTTGATAGTTAACAAAAGAAGGATTACTTAGCCACAGTAGAAGATATTAAACAAGCATAGAGGCTGAGGACACTCTGACTTGTTCCAGCTGAGAGAAGCAACTTTGTGTGACTTGTCCATTGTGTTTCACCAAGCTTGGAGCCTATCTTGTACTCAGACAGCCAAGAAGTGCTGTCAACAACTCTTACCCCCCTGAGCTAACTACAAGGATGGTTTTAATGACTTTTGAGGAAAAACTAGCCTAAGTTCCTTGAGAGAATAAGTTAAGATATTGTTCCTGTTAGACCAGTCATATATATTCTTTCTATATGAGAGCTCCATGTGTGTTCCCTGGTCACATGTATAAATGAGTGACAGTTTCCTTGTATAGAACATAAGTTTGCTGAGAGTTCAAATAGAAATTATGATTAAAGTTAAGTGAGACTCAGAGTTCCAAGATAGTCATTATTCATTTGAATGTGATAAACTGTGCAATCTTACAGTGAAGGAAGAACATGATATGCTTCACTGAAATATATATATATAAATAGAGAAATGAATGTGATAATTAGGGAATTGTTATCATCAAAACACCTTATATTTCTGTTGAAGAAATATATTAGACTGAAAATGAGAATTTGGTTACTAACCTTAAGCAAAATAAGGTTAAGACACATACACACACAAACACACACATATGTACACACATATGTATACTTGTATGTATGTATATTTGTGTGCGTGTATGTATATCCAAAGAGAGAGAGAGAAACTTAGTAAAATTTACAAAAATAAGAGCCAGTCTCCAGTTGATAAATAATCAAAAGACATGGACAGGCAGTGTTCAGACAAAGTAATAAAAGCTATATATAGCCATAAGAAATTATATTCTCAATCACTATGGATTAGAGAAATGATAATTAAAACAAATCTGAGGTACCATTTCACATCTGGCTAATATAAAAGAAAAGACAAATGTTGGAAGGGATGTGGGAAAATTGAGACATTTCATTCTCATAGAGCTTCATGACATCAAGAAGGTGATGTCATGAATTGCAAGTGAATTGGATTTAAGTGAAGCAGGACTTTGCAGAGTCACCAATCTCACTCCTCCAGAGCCACCTGGCAAGATATAGGTCAAGATGACTAGAGAAGGCCCTGGATGCAGTGGGAGACCTTGGCCTTTTTAAACTAAGGTCTTTCCAAGGTCTCAGTTTATTGTAGGCAATGTCCATTCAGTGGTTAAGGGTAGGTAATAAATGAAGCAAAGAATGGCCTCTTCTGCCCAGTTAAAAAAAAAAAAAGTCAAAATGGGAGAGGAAGATTCTCTAGGTCTGGAAATAATTCCTATTTATACTCACTCTGAAGCATCAAAGCCCAAACAATGACCAGCAGAATAATTTGGCATTATCCTTAAAAAAAGAAATCTAAGCCATAAACCTCAAGATACTTTGCAAGGTTACAGCGATCTTTAGCCTGGGAGGCTCTTAATTTCTCTGACCCAACTTCACACACACACACCCTATAGGCTAAAATGATGTTCGGTTAGCTTCATGCCTCTGTTAAACTGGTAAATGTATGCTTGTCAATGGAGTGTAGCTGCAAGCTTTGTTCAAACTATCTTTGTCTGTATCTGCCTTGTCATTTTGTCTGTCTTTGTGTTTTTGTAAAATGTAAAATGTCTGTGCTGTGTTTGTGTTATGAGTTAAATTCTATTACCTTGAAAAACATAAAATGCAGTCAACCAGAAAAACTTCTAAGGACTGTAGCCAGAGAGTTTAGAACATTGGGAAAGTTGAAGCAATTGTCCCAGTAAACAAAATTGACTCCCACTTTAGGCTTTCTTCAGGAAATTAGGTTATAAGTGTCTTATCTACAAAACACTTTTTTCTGTCATTTCAGCTATAGTTACACTGGAATTATAGAAACAAAGTCAGATAATGAAAGTTTATAAAACTGCTAAAAACATCAACATATTTTGGAGGTTTGAAAATGTATTATTGTCAAAATTGCAGAGAAGAAGTCCTGTGATTTTGAGTAATTCCAGGAACTCATTTCCAAATGAAATATCTTAGTAAGATTTGGAGTACCACTCTGTATAATTTATTTTAGGGAAAGATAAGGATTATATTTTATAAAAATTAAAAGTAAATGCAAGATTAATAGCCTCATTGTTCTAGGGAAATTAAGGCAGACATAAAATTTGGAAATAATCTCAAAGTGAAAAAAAATTGGGTATATTCATCAAGATAATTAATGTTGGAGAGGATGTGGGAAAACTGGGACACTAATATATTGTAGGTGGAGTTGTGAAGTAATCCAATATGGAGTGCCCCTCCAATAATGCAATACTCAAAAGAGAGTAAAATATGTTCCTGATGTCCTTGGTTAGACCTCAAAGATTGGTTCCCATACAAACATTGTTATAGAACTTGTAGCAAGATGGCCAAGTGAATAACAACAAATTCCAGAATGTCCTTATCATCTTAAAATAGCAACAAATGTAGCACATGAATTTTTTCAAAGGAAAAAAAAAAAGGAAAGAAACTCAGAATAAACCTTTCAAAAATAACAGAAAACACAGGACTCGTGAGATAAATACCAAGCTTTTTTTTCAGTATCTAAACTTTATTTGTTTAAGAACATTTCAGTAAATTAATTGTAGGCCATGTAGAGGTATCTGTCAATAGAATTTTACAATAATAAGGTCATAAATTTAGAGAACTATAAGGGACCTTAGGAGTATTCTAGTCCAACACCCTCATTTTCCATAGGAGGAAATGAAAGCTCATAAAAGGTGTCACATAAGTCACAAGAAGAAAAATAGCAAGCTTTTAAAAGACACAAGTTGGGAATCAAGATGGTGGAATGAAAGCAGGAACTCCCTGACTTTTCCTTCAAACTACTCCAAATTCCTTTAAATAATGACTCCGGATAAATTTTAGAGTGTCAGAACACCCAAAAGACAAAGTAGTACATTTTCCACCTGAAGACAACTTAGAAGGTCAGTAGAAAAGGTCTGTAGTACCAGAGTAGGAATCCAGCATATAGTCTCCATGCAAGCCATGTCAGCACAGCCCCAGTGCCCAGTCCCAGCTGCACACCAGCAAAACATGAACTGACATAGGGACCTCTAAATCAGCTCCATGATAGAGTTTTAACAAAGATTTAAAAGCCAAATAATAAACTAGGAAAATGAGAAGACAACAGAAAAAAATTTCTGACATTGAAAGTTACTATGGTGACAAGAAAGATCAAAACACACAATCAGAAAGATAACAAAGTCAAAGTTTTTATATCCAAAGCCTCCAAGAAAAATAAGAATTGATCTCAGAATATGGAAGAGCTCAATAGGGATTTTGAAAATCAAGTAAGAGAGATAGAAGACAAATTAGGAAGAGAATTGAAAATGGTACAAAAGAAAAATAGAAAAAGCTAATGAGGAGAAAAATGCCTTACAAAATTGGCCAAACAAGAAAAGTGGTACAAAAACTCACTGAGGAAAATAATTCCTTAAAAATTAGAATTGCATAAATGGAAGCTAATGATTTTATTAGAAATCAAGATATAATAAAGCAAAATCAATTAAATGGCACCATTGAAAAATAAACCAAATCAAAAGAACTAGAGGACAGAGCTCAAAGGTTAATAGTAATTATACCAATCAATAATAATAACTAACATTTACAAAGTACTTGCTATATACCATAATGTGCTTAGTACTTTATATGTATATTTGCATATATATGTATACATGCATATGTCTATATAAAATATTATTTGGTCTTCATAACAATACTGAGAGATTAGTGCTATTATCATCCGGTTTTTACATATGAGGACTCTTAGACAAACAAAAACTAAGTGACATGCTCAATTAATAAGTGTCAGAAGCCAGATTTAAACTTTTGTCTTCCATACTCCAAACCCATCATTCTAGTCATTGTACCACCTAGCTATCTCTGAGTCTCCCAGAAAAACAAACAGAATAAATACCAAATTTCAGAAAATCATATAAGAAAAATTTTGGAAGTATTGGGAACAAATAACAGAGTAAATATAAATCAATCAACAAGTATTTATTAAGGACCTACGTTGTACCAGATTGAAAAAATCAATAGAATCCATAGAGTGCCCACAGAGAGAAAAACTAACTTTAATTCTTCTGAAAGTGTAGTCTCAAATCAAAGCTTCGTTATCAAAGAAAGAATCTTACATATATGCAAGAAGAAGCATTGTACATATCAAAAAGAATTAAGACTGACCAGCGAAGAAGGAAAAAGAAAAATCTGGATAAAATTCAATAAAAAAGGAACAAAGAAAATCAGTTTCTATAAGATTGTCATTTTTACAAAGCTGAACATAATTTACCAAGTGAAAAAAAATTCTTAGTTGATGTCAAAAAATTTCAATCCTGTTCTGTTCTGTTCAGTCATCTGTTAATTTATGTTAATTAATCAAACAATATAACTTCGGTAAAATAAAATTTGAAAGTAAATAACAAGTTAAAAAAATAAAATTTACATGATATAAGAACGTGATATGATTATTGTAGTTTTTTAAGTCCTACTTTTCAAGAGGGGCACTGAGAATATAAAAGTTAGAAACTTAAGGGAAACATTCTATAGAATTAGAACAAACAGAAGTAATCTACCTGGAGAATGGAAAGGAGGGTTTAAAAACGAGCTATTTTTTCTTCAAATTGAGTATCACTTGTAAAAGTTAGTAGTAGAAAATGGGTAGAGAAAATCATACTCCTAAACTATATTCTTACTAGGGTTAGGTTAGAGAGAAGAAAAACATATCAATAAAAGTAGAATACAGAAATTTCTAACTAGTTGTCTCAAAGACATTTCAAATCCAACATGTCCAAAATAGTACTACTTATTTTCACCATGCCCTTCCAACCCATTTCTTTTTCTAATGTCCTTAATTTTATTGAAGACACCAATCATCCTTCTAGTCACTCATGTTATCAACTTCATTGTCATCCTCATCTCCTCACTCTTTCAAATCCAATCACTTACCAAATCTTAGCATTTCTATCAAAATAACAAAACTCATTTCACATGTTATTCTCTCTACTTAAAGTCATTACCCTTGTTCAGGTTTTCACTCTCCTTGCACCTGTACTGTATCAACAGCCTTCTAATTAGTCTAACTAGTTCATCTCTCCCCGTTCCATTCCATCTTCTATAGCCTCTAAAGCTGATTTTACAAAACTACTTCCAAAGAATGATTTATTATGACCATGTGGGATTTATAATAGTAATACAAGAAATGAAAATAATTAGCATAATATATCACAGGCCTGGTAACTAAGTGCTTGTTGATTAATTGATCATATTAATAACAAAACAACATAAACTAGATATTATCTCAATAGATTTGGGGAAAACATTTAATAAAGTGTAATTCTAATATTTAACAAAAATAAAAAGCATAGGAATGAAAGCCTCTTTCACTAATATAAACAGAAATATCTATCTAAAGTTAGGCATTAGTATTATTTGTAATATACATTGGAAGCTTTCCCAGTAAGATCAAGAGCATAAAAAGCATACTCACTCTCATTGTCCAACTGTTGTTATTTGTCACAGGATTAAATATGCTGGTGATAGGAAGAACATAAGAAAAAATAAAGAATATGCATTGAAAAAGGGAAGGTAAAATTATCTCCATTTGAAAATAACACAATGGTTCATTTAGAAAGCTTTAGAGAATCAGTGAAAACATCTCAATAATAATATTAGCAAAGTATCATAAATCTGTAAAATGATCGGTTTTTCTTTTTTTTTTCCTCGCTTCTTTTCTTCCTTCCCTTCTTTCTCTTTTTCTTGCTTGTTTGCTTGGACTTGAAATTTGATTCACACCCAGGGAGTTTCTTCCTAAGAATTCACTCTACTAATGAAGGTCAATATCTTTTCTTAAACATATAATCAAAGAGAGTTGCTTCAGACACTGAGAGGTTAAAATGTTTTGCCCAGATCTAGGTACCTGTGTATGTGAGGGTATATCAGTATATGTTAGAGGTAGTCCTTGAATTTAGGACTTCCTAAGTTTGATATCAACTCTACTCATTTTTATATTACTAAGGAAAGTAATTATAGATATACATAGAGAGAAAAATTGTCATGCTACTTAAAATAGTAATAAAGTCCATTAAATATGTGGGAGTTAATCTACCAAAGCACACCCAACAGTTTCATAAATAAAATTGCAAAACAATATTCAACAATGCAAATAATTGTAGAGATATCCAATTTTGTGGTTGTTATATGTCAACCTGTTAGAATTAATATACAAATAGTCTACAGGTCTTATTCTGTGGCAATCAATTTACCAAAGAGATTTAGCCAAAATAGTAACAAAATCTGTATAGGAGAACTAAAAATTGAGAAGAAAAAGTGGAGGACGAAACAGTAAGAAAGAGATTTACTATTATCAGACCTCAAATTACATTATAAATCAATAATTATTAAAACTTTGGTACAAAAATTAGAAAATTGAAACAATGGAATAGATTAGATAAAATGAAAATATGAGTATCAATCTAATCTTTGATAAACTCAGGTACTCAAAATACTGGGGAAAGAAAACTATTCACTAAGTACCAGTGACAAAATTGGAGCTATGGGTCAAAGATATTAATGTTTCAAGGAAAAAAATATAAATTACTTATAACCATATAAAGAAATGTTCAAAATTGCTTAGAATCATAAATATGCAAATTAAGACACTAAAAGTACCACATCAAATTGGAAAAGGTTGTAAAAAAAATTTAAGTCACAGTTTAATCTGACTCTGGAAAATGAATGGGGAACAATCAAACAAATTCAGTGCTTACTAGTGAAGTTGTGAACTCATCCATCTGTTTTAGAAAACAATTTGGAGTAGTGCAAGAAAAGTTTCTAAGTTATTCCTTTGACTCAGAATTCCAATAAGTAAAGCCTTATCTATACAAAAATCTTCATATCAACATCATATGTATTAACAAATTGGCAACAAACTTTATGCACAACAAATAAGAATGAGTGAACAAATTATGGAGAGTGAACATGAAATGTCATTGTGCTATAAGGAATGGCAAATATGAAGAATTCAAAGAAATATTGGAAATGTGTCCAGTAATGCAGTAAAGGAAAAAAAAAGAACAAAAAATATAATGTGCAATCAACAGGATTCAGATCATTCATAATGGGCAACTTTAGTACTAACATTCAACTTAAAGCATTTGCTTTTCCTATCTTTAAAAAATATTGGTAAACTACCATTTACACAATAGTATAAAATCCCAAACATTGTCAAATTCATTTTTATACTGTTTTGCTGAACTATTTTTCAATGAGTGAATATTGTAGGGGTTGTAATTGTGATATAGGCCAAAGTTTATATTGTGGGATGAAAGAAAATTTACAATAACAAGAAACAGTGTTAATAACAGTGTTTTTGCCAAACTATTTTCAATCACTGAACATTTTGTGGGCTGTAATTGTGATGTAGGTCAAAGTTTGTATTCTATGTTGAAAGAAAATTTATCAATAACAAGAAGCAGTGTTAATAATAGTGCTCTGCTAAACTATTTTCAATCACATTAAACACTGTGGGAGTTATAATTGTCAGTTAAGTAGAGATTTATATTCTATGTTGAAATAAAATTTATCAATGATATAAAATGGTGTTAACAAGAGTATTATGTTTGTTGCCATTGAGATAGTATTATAGCAGAGATGTCATATACATAGCCTAGTTTAGAAGTGTAACATGGTATTTCTGAACTAGATTAAAATGTAATTGAAAATATTTATAAAATAAGCAAAAATACAATAGAACATAGATATGTGGTTTTCTAAAGGAACATAGAGATTGCAGGGATCCTTACACACAATTTAGTAGCTCCCTCTCCCCACTGTACTATAGTAGTATTAGCATTCATCAGACTTCTTACAGATTAAAGGAAGAGTTTGTGAGCAGGAATCTAATAATCCTTTATAACTTTATCTTTTCATTCCTCCCAGTTTCTTTGCTTGTTTTTTGATTCTATAAACATCATACTTCCTTTGTGTGCATTCTGGCATCCTTTCCCCTTTTCATTTTCCTTTTGTGTACTATCTTCTCCCATTAGATTATAAACTCCTTGAGAGGAGGGGCTGTCTTTCTTTTTCTTATTTGAGTTTTTAGCACTGTCTGAGACATGGTAAGGATTTAATAATTGTTTATTGACTAACTTTATGATATTATTTCTATGTTAAGATAGGGTTTTAGATCCACACATCTTAAAGAAAAGAATTATTTAAATAGGTAATTTATGTTATTCTGTGGAGGAGATATCTGTAGAATGTAGTGCAAAACTTCTTAAACTAGGTCAGAACCTCATTTGGGGTCACATAACTGAATGAATGTGGAGGTCACAAAAATTTGGCAACAAAAATGGTTTCTGAATGCAATGATCAAAAATTAGTTCAAAATCAAACACATAATGAACCCAAGATGTTTCTGGGTAACTTGGTAACATACAACTTCACTGCAACCTTGATTCTGATTTCTCAGGCAAAAGGGGGAACGTGAATGGGAAAAGTTTAAGAAAATCTAATTGAGTGAACCTATTTTTTCATTGCTTCCCATATGTCCTCCTCACTTTGTCATTTGAAATTCTTGGCTATTTAGTTCTTAAGTTGATTTTCCATGGCTAATTATGAAGTTTTCTGTGATAGTTTTCACTAAAGTCTGTCCTTTGATATTTATATTTTCACTCTCTCCCCAAGCACACACATATACACACACACACACACATACACACACTAAAGCCTTGAAGTGACTCCTAGTTCCATGGAATAATTGTCTTCTTCCACTGTCTTTGCTCAGATTGGAGAAAGAGATGCCTAAATATAAAGAATATTGCATGTACTCCTGGATATGGTCATAATAATGACTTTATCTGACAAGAAAAAGCATGTTACTGCTACTTTAGGAAAAATATGATAGAGCTAGAAGGGATTGTAGGAGATGACTAACACCCTCTCTTTCACAAGTGAAAAGGGATGTTGGCTAATGGATTTCATGCATCTACATGGCTGGAGAATTGTGCAATGAAGTGAGAATGACATGCTAGCGTCCACATTTGCTTTAATTCCATCCCCTCTTCTCTGATCTTATACAAACAACTTTAGAATGGTCTCTTTACTTTCAGGTTTCATTATTGTTTCTATTTCTTCTGCTCTTCCCTCCCATCCTCCACTGGCACCCCTCCCTACCACCATTTCTCCTCAGTTGATGAAACATCCAATCTCACTGACCTTGGCATTTCCATTGTATTTTAAAGTGTTTTACATTAATTATCTAATTTGAAATAAGAGCGTGCCTCTTCATCACCTTCCCAAAATCACTTTTTAACTTTGTTTCAACTTCCAAGTGTTCCATGTCATCAGAAATGATTTCTCACTTCCAGGATCCCAGGACCCTCTCCCTCATAAAAATTCAGCCTCCCAACCCTTCTCAGTTATATTTCCCACTATTAATCTTTCCTCCATTTCTCTTGCCCTAATCAGAATTTATTGTGAACTATTCCCCTTTGATACTATTATTTACCAAGGAGAATATCAGTTAATCTGGTCAATTAATAGTGCCAGAGTTATAATAAATGCCTATTTGACACACTTTAGAAACATATGTATGTATTCACAGGATCTTATTCAGAAGAGTCAGCTGATGTAATAGAAAGTACATTGTCTTTAATAAATGAATGAATGGGAAAATATTCATTTAACGATCACTATGTGCCAACACTGTGGTAAGCATTGTATATAACTTGGAAAAGCTAAGTTCCCACAACTCAAGGAGTTTACTTTCTAGAATGTGAGATACAATATATCCCAGAATTGTGGTCAAGGACAGAGTTTGGGTTTGGGTTTGGGAAATCATAGGGATGTTAAGCTGAGCCTCTTGAGAAATGATGGGCATACTCTTTATGGTATAACTAATTCTATTACAATCCCAGAATAAGATAAGAGAATGGGGAGGTAGAGAAGGCAGCAGAAATTTCTCCAGTACAGATGGTAAGAAGGTCCAGTGGTCAGAGGGTGCAACAATAATCAGGGAAAGTAGCAGGAATCTGGGTAGAGTGAAACATTGTTTAGGAGTAGTTAGGTATCATAAGTCACCAGTCAGGATATTATTTACGGTAGGAGTTCCAGATCTACAGAGTTAAATATCCTCAAGAGATCATCTCTGGCGATTTGGTTGTCCAATAGACATAACTGCCAGCAGAGTGGGTGGCAAGAATCTGGCTGGGGAGGAAACTAAAGCATGGCTGAGGACAGCTGGATACATATCTTCAGATGGCAAAATCAAAAGACCTGGTTTCAAATCTGCCTCTGTCATTAGTTGTATTTTGTTAGACGTGCCATTTAACTCCTCTGTGATTCATTTTCCCCATTTTAAAATGCAGGGGTTTGACTAAATGGTCTCTACTGTGTCTTAAAGGTTTAAATTTGTGTTTTGATGATATATGATTGCCTAGTATCTTATCACAAAGGGGCATGGTATTAATAACAGGAATTTCCATCTGGATTTGGATCCTGAGTTCCTGGTTTTAATCCCTATTAATATTGTGTGATCTTTGGCAAGTTATTTTCCTTGTCCAGTCTTTCCTTCTCTATAAAATGAGGAGGGGGGGGGATCCTACATGACTTTTAAGGTCCTTTCCAAATCTAAAGCTATGATTTTGGAATCCTAATGAATCATATTGACTGCCTTCTTTACCTACTCAAAGATCCAACCTTTTTGAATATGGTGTAACTTTCAATACAGAAACCATTCCAATTCCTTTCTCCTTCTCCTAATATTAAGCCCTGTATATATAGCATGGAGAAAAAGTGATAGCGTAGGATCTAATTTCTGTGATCTAGAAATAAGAAGCAGCTAGGTGATGCAGCGGATGGAACACTGGCTTGGGAATATGAAACATGCATAAATCCTCCCTCAGGCACTTATTAGTTGCATGAACGCGAGCAAGTCACTTCTACCTTCTATTTTTTATCTGTGTGAGTTATCTCATCAGTAAAATGAACATAAGAATAGCATTTATCTTTCCGGCTTATTGTGAGGATAAAGTGGAAGACTATTTGTGAAGCATTGTAAACCTGAAAGCACTATATAAATATTAACTATTATTCTTAGATCATAGAATAGTAGAATAATAAGTTTAAGTTTTGGAAGGAACCCTAAGTGCCATCTAGTCCAAACCTCCTCATTTTGCAGATGAAGAAAATGAAACCAAAATGATTAGGAATAGATTTTTTTTAAGTGGTAAAGCTTGAATTAAAAGCTATTCAATACCAAAATTCAGTCTGCTTTGCATTATAGCACATGCTCTAACTCTGCTATACTACTGTACTTACTGTAACCTTATCTGGCTCCCAAATTGGAAAATTGGACAGAGAAAGTTGTCTGCACAGGGGTCTACATCCAGAAAACAAGGAGAGTTTTTTACTCAGCATAAGTATAATGAGAATGAATTGTGTATACACGAAGGCAGATGTATGAATAGGCAGAAGTGCTTCCTAATGAATATCATTATTTATTATTACTAATTGCTGCCACCAAAATTTATTTACCCTCAATTCAAGGCTCACCCTGTGCTAGGTACAGTACATAATGTGGAAGACATACAATCAAGGCTCTCACAAAGCTTATATTCAAGAGACTCCCCAGCTCTGGAGGGCATGTGAATGAAAGTCTCTATTCAGCTATGAGCATGAGATGCAGCCATGACAGTAGAGGTATTTTCTAAGGAACAGAAAAGCCCACACAGGCCTAGGATAATTCATATGGCCTTCATGAACAAGGAGGTGGACTTCCTTGCTTAGGGGGAAAACTGCTTAAACACTTGAGGGATAACAATCTTGGATTATTCCCATTGATTCCTAAGCAGCAAAAGGACATGGGGGAAAAAATTTTTTTTCAGGATTTGAACACAAGAAATTGTATTATCACTACATTCTAGAGGTAGAATAAGACTTAGAGATTATTTCTAAGAGGGAATATAATGCAGATAATGAAACTAGAAGTCAGACGACCTGAGTGTGAGTCTCAGCTATGCTGATTACTAATAGTGTGACTCTGGGCACCTTTCAAGTCCTTCACAATCCAATGCGCTGCCTTTCTAGAATGATGGCACATAACTCCCCTTCATGCTCTCTACCCTAATTGGTCCCAGCTGGTCTACTCCCTCTTCCCCTGTCTCAGGCTTTGGTGCCGAACTTATCACGGCTGGCCTCCATGTCCTAGAATCAGAGCTTTCAAGTTAAGAGGGGCCTCAGAGACCATCAAGTCCATTCCTCCAGATTTGAGGTCTGTGAAAATTAAGTGTCATAATCACATAGCACCTAAGTGTCACTTATGGGATGTCCTGGAAAGTATTCCTCTTTACCTCTATGTCTTAGAATAACTCAATTCCTTCAAAGTTCAGCTAAAGTGCATTTCCTGTAGTTGAACCTTCCCAATCCTAATTCTGTTATTAATTATTCTAGTCTGAATTCCATAATCTCTTTTAAAGAATATTTTGATATTTACATTTCATTAGAATTTCCTTTGTAATCATTCCTTATGCATTTTAAAATATTCTTCTGAGAAGAGGTCCAGAGACTTCACCAGACTGCTCAAGGATCCATAACACAAAAATTGTTAAGAATTCTTACCTCAACTGGTAGAGTTTTTTTCCCTCTTTCTTAATGGCCACTCATGTATTTATCTCTTTACATGTTTATATGCCCTTCTTGAGGGCAAGGGTTTTTCTTTGTTTTGCCTTTGTGCTCCTTAAGTAGCTGAAAGATAGTGTTGTATAGTGGTTAGAGAAGGAGCCAGTTTGGAGACTGGCTATATGATATATGATTCAAAGAGTTTGATAAAGTCGTACCTCAGCTACATGCTGACCATAGAATCATGGGTAAGTCACTTAACTTCTAGGGATTCTTTCAATGGTATCAAATTCAAATAGACATGGATCTCTGTTATCTGTATATTGACTTAGGAGACAGTAAATTAACATTACCTATGTTATATTGTATTTTTATTTATTTTGCTGGTTTTATTTGTTTATTTTGTCTGTCATTTTCCAATTACATTTTAAATTATTCTACGGTATTTAGGGTTTTTGTTGGCCACAGTTTCTTCTAATTATGTAATATAATAAATTGTTTCTATAAGATAATAAATTGAAAGGATTTAGAGCATTTTTTTCATATAATTATAGATAGCTTTAATTCAGAGTTATCTATAATTATATGAAAAAATACTCAAAATCCCTATTGAGTAGATAAATACAAATTAAAACAACTCTGAGGTACCACCTCACATTTCTCAGATTGGCTAACATGACAGGAAAAGATAATGATAAATGTTGGAGGGGATGTGGGAAAACATTGTTGGTAGAGTTGTGAAATAATCCAACCATTCTAGAGAGCAATTTGGAATTATGTTCAAAGGGCTATCAAAATGTGCATACCCTTTGACCAACAGTCAACAGTGCCATTACTGGGTCTGTATCCCAAAGAAATCATAATGGAGGAGAAAGGACCCACAAGTACAAAAATGTTTGTAGCAGCTTTTTTGTGGTAACAAAGAATTGAAAAATGAGTAGATGCCCATCAGTTGGGGAATGGCTGAACAAGTTGTGGTATATGAAGATAATGGAATATTATTGTTCTATAAAAATGATGAACAAGTTGATTTTAGAAAGACCTGGGAAGATTGAACTTATGCTGAGTGAAACAAACAGAATCAGGAATACATTGTACACAATAACAGCAAGAATGTGCGATGATCAATTATGAAAGGCTTGACTCTTCTCAGTGGGTCAGTGATCCAAAGCAATCTCAATAGATTTTGGACAAAAAATGCCATCTGCATCCAGAAAAATAAATAAGGAGACTGAATGTAACTCAACACATGCTATGTTCACTTCTTTTTTTCTGTTTTTTATTTCTCCCATCACTTTTCCCTTTTGCTCTGATTTTTTCCACCATGATTCATAAAGCAATGTATGTCAAAAAATTTAAAAGATCAGAATCAAAGGAAAAAATGTATATGAAAGTCTTGGAAAAACTTGACAAAAGGCAAATAATTATGTAAAGGATCTCTAAATTACACAATGAGAAAACAAACATGTAAGAACATAATTCAACAGTAGAGATTTAGAGTGGGATGCCTTACCAGGAATCTAGTGACAGATGAGAAAACGGAAGTTCTTGAAATTTATGATTTGTCATTGGTCACACAGTTAAAAGTTTTATAAAGAAGAAAACTGAGACCCATAGAATTTAAGTGGCTCTCTCAAGGTTACCCAGGAAGTAAGGAGCAGAGCTGAGATCTGACTTCAGATTATCTAACTTCAACACGAATACATTATGTAAAATTTAATTTGAGTTTAATAATCATCTTGTGAGGTAGATATTATTACCCTCATTTTACAGATAAGAAAAAGGAAGGTCTGGGAATTTGTAACCCATCATTGGCCAGTCAGTGAACAAATGTGGATAAGGGTTCACATCTGTTCTTTATGCTCAGTGTTCTCTATACTATGTTACACATTGGATATAAGAGATGATACATCTTGGATACATCTTGGAAAGAGCAACAAATCTGGACCCAGGAGAGCATTGTCCCAACTTTACTTCTTATTTTCTACTTGTGTGATCTTGGGCAAAACACTTAATTTTTCTGGACCTCGTTTTCCTCATTTATTTGACAAATTCTGAAATCTATTTTGTCTTAGGATAGTGGCTATTTTTGTAACTTCCCTGATTTTATTATTAGACATAGTTTATTAGACTTACCACCTCAGTGATTTTAAGTTATATCACCTGTTATCCTCAGTTTCTTTGTATACCTGCTATCCAGAATTGTTATGATGATAAAATTAGATTAAAAATATAAAACATTAGGTAAACTAAAAAGCACTATATAAATCCTTGATGTTGCTGTCACTACTAGTATTATTTTAATTACTATTAATTATTACCCCATCTACAAATAGGATCCCCAGAAGTTTCAAGACAAATTTTGCTTTAGACAACTCTCTCATGTTTCTGTTTATGGTTCTGAGAGTATTATCAATCCTTGAAGTAAATAAAATAAATGTTTAAAAATATTCTTCATTTTGACATGATAACATACCCTGGCTTAGATCCACTTCATTTAGCAGAAACAAAAGAGGAAAAACCCTCATTTCTTTTCTGAAAACTCATGAGGCTTCCATACAACGCTAATGATAAATACAGCTCCTGTTCTCTAGAAAGTGGCAGTTTTTCTTAATTTAAAATAAACCAAGTGATGCAAAGCCTCATGTGCAAATTCAAAGACTGTATATGGTCAACATTTTGCTTTGCTAATGCAAAATGCATTCCAAGTTTCTATTTTTCTCTTGAAAATGGCTTCTAACCACTTTGAGTCACAAGTCAAATAAGCAAGTATTTATTAGGCACCTGTTAAGCCAGGAATGGTGCTAAGTATTAAAGATACAAAGAAAAGGTTATTTTTTTGTAAAGCCTCTGTTCTTAAGGAGCTCACAGTCAAATGGGAAAAACAAAATGCAAACAATTATGTATAGACTAAATACATAAGGATAAAATTGAATTAATAAAGAGAAGGTACATTAATGGCATTGTAAAAGGATAAAATTGAATTAATAAAGAGAAGGTACATTAATGGCATTGTAAAAGGATAAAATTGAATTAATAAAGAGAAGGTACATTAATGGCATTGTAAAAGGATTTTAAAGACGGTGGGATTTTGGGGCAGCTAGGTGGCACAGTGCATAGAGCACCAGCTCTGAAGTCAGGAGGACCTGAGTTCAAATTTGGCCTCAGACATTTAACATTTCCTAGCTGTATGACTGACCCTGGGCAAATCACTTAACTCCAATTGCCTCAGCAAAATAAATAAAGAAATAAAAATAAAGAAGATGGGATTTTATCTGAGACTTGGAGGAACCCAGAGTGACCTGGAGATGAAATTTAGGAGGGAGAAAATTTCAGGCACAGGGGACAGTTAGCAAAAATGCAAGGATGTCAAAGTTATGTAGAGGAGAATAAGATGTAAGGTTGTAAAGGTAAGAAGGGGACAAGTTATAAAGTCATTTAGAAGCTAAACAGAAAAGTTTATATTTGATCTTAGAAGTAATAAGGAGTCACTGAGTGGGGGTTGGGAGGGAGGAAATGAGATAGAAACCAACCAATGGTTCAGATATATGTTTCACCAAGATATTGTGAAGGTAGACTCAATAATATTCAATAACAGATTAGATGCTAGGGACAAGAAAGAGTAGATAATACTTAGGTTGCAAACTTGGAAGATGATAATATCCTAGACAGTAGTAAGACAGTAAGGAAGAGGGGAGGGCTTTGGTGGGAAAATAACAATTTCAATTTTAGACATATTGAGTTCATGATGTCTATAGGACATCCAAGGAAGAGAGTCCAAACTAAGAAGGCAGGTGAGAAGATAGGAAAGCACTGGGAAGATAGGCAATGTCTTTGATCAAAGTTGTTCTTGTATCTGAAATGACTTCTCCATAATCCCTTTTCTCCCACCCTTTAAAACCCAGATCAAATGCTACTTCTTTTAAAGAACTCCATGATATCTATATCTTTACTCTGAGTTGATAATGACCTCCCTTTCACTGAGACTCACTTAGAACTTTGCTTATACTTCTCCTATTATGTTTTTTTCATGCTTATCATATTTCAGCCATTTTCATATGCACCGCTCCCTCCTACTAAACTACATAGTTCTTAACTATTGTAAGAACAGTAACCATACCTAAATTTTCTATTTCATTCAGGATCTATTGTATGATGGGTTAAATGATGAATTTAATTAAGTTCCCAGTGAAGAATCAATTTGAATGAGTATTTAAGGGAAAGTAAAAATATCAATATCTTATTTCTATGGATCTATGTTGAGGGATCTAGTTGAGTGGTGCTAGACTTGGAATTAGAAAGGCATAAGTTAAAATTTTATCTCAGACCCTTAATAGCTATGGTACCTTGGGCAAATCACTAACCATTTTCAGTTTCCTCTTCTGTAAAATAGAAATAATTACAGCATCAAATGAGATGACATATGTAAAACATTTGTAAACCTTAAAGCACATTATAAATTATCTAATAACATATTTAGTAACATAATTATATTATTATCATATATTACATGGCAATAATAATAAATTATATAGCAATCATTATCAATGTGGTTACTCTGTCCAATAGTACAAATGGCAACTCACCCATTCCTTTTCATCCAATTTGACATTGTCTGTGGGCTACCAGGAATCAACCACAGGTTGCCCACGCAGAGAGCAGGGGTGACTTTCTCCAGTTCTCTTAATATTCCACCATTAATTACAAATATAACCAATAGACTGTTAGTTTATCCATTGTTCTTCCTCTCACTATTAGACCTTCCTTTTCAGGTTGGAAATTCCTTGTTTCCATTCTACTCGCTAAACACAATTCTCCATAGATAAACGATAGCCTCTTACAGCTGCTGTTGTGCTTTAGTTTTTTGTTAAGTCAACAACCATTTATTAAGCACCTACCTTATATTAAATGTTGGGGATACTAAGGTAAAAAAAAATCCTAAAAATATTTTAAGGAGTTCATAGTTTTATGGAGGAGATAACATGCAAATGATTGTGTACAAACAAGAGATACACTAGATAAATTGAAAATAATCTGAAAGGAAAGTCTCTTAAAGAAGGATAGAGAAAGGCTTCTTGCAGAAATTAAGATTTTAACTGGAACTTGAAGAAAGGCAGGGAAGACGTCTATGTATATAAATGTAAATCATTTGTTCATTCTGAGAATTCTTCTGAGCATATGGAGATTCCTGGATATGATTTTTCCAGATGTCATAACAAAGACTACCAAGGAAAAGTCATAGCCCACCCAGGCTTATGATAAATTTTGTTCCTTTTCAAGTATAGTAAGCTTCCATAAGGAAAGCCAATAGGACCAAGGCAATGGTATCAAAGGAACTAGGAGGTCTAAAACCTGTCAGCAACCTACTTTGCTAGTTTTCCTGTTGCAAATCTAGTTCTTTGTAGATCTGAAGTATTGTCTTTCTTAAGTTTCTCTTTTGAAAGAAAATTCATTAACTTGGAATCAAAATTCATATTGAGCTATTGAAAAACATCTACCCCCTCATTATCATTCTCTATATTGAAGAATAATGTGTGGAAGAAAAGATAGGAGTTCCTCCAAGAGTTTGCCAGCCCCTCTTTTTCATCATTACTACTATAGAACATTGTCTCTGTAGCTGCAAAACATTGAATGAACATCATCATCATCATCATAGCCAGCATTTATACAGTGCCTACTATATGCCAGCCACTGTGCTAAGCATTTTACAAGTATTCTCTCATTTGACCTTCACAACAATCCTGGGAGGTAAGTGCTATTATCACAACTATTTCATAACTGAGGAAATTGAGGCAGACAGAGCTAAATGACTTGCCCAGTTCACACAGCTAATAAGTGTCTGAAGATTTGAATTCAGGTCTTCCTGACTTCTGAGTCCCAGACAACTATCCACTGCACCACCTAGTTGCCTAACAATTATAGAATAGTTCTAAAGTTGTTTTGCCCAAATCTCTTGAATTTATCTCCACCCATTCAGACAACTGAATGTCTTAATCTCTAGTCCTTCAGTTGTTATAATTTTTCAGCAAAGAAATTCTCCTTCTTCTGGGTCTCCCCCTGCAGCTTATACAGCAGCACCAATAGCAGCAGTAAGAGTAGGTAACTCGGACCAATTGAAACTCAGCACTCAATTGCCACTGAGAACACTGCAGCCCAGCAATGCTGAGTGCCAGCCTCAGCCCCTGGAGTTGACTCTGAACCCATAATCACATTAGCTCTGCTGCCTCCACCTAAGAATTAAGTAACAACTCTGGGCTTTGTGAAGATAATACTTTAATAAGCATACTTAACTTTTGAGATGAAAGAAGCCTCCCTAGTGTCTGGCACAAGGCCTTTCATATAATAGGTGCTTAGTAAATCCTTGGCAGGCTAGACTGGATTGGATTCCATTGGATTGCATAGAAGAAAGAATAGAAACCAGAAAGAAAGAACAAAGAAAGTAAGGGAGTCTTGGCAAAATCCAAAAATCAGGGACATCAGGGAGCAGAGAGTCTAAAATAGATTATCCTGGCTAAATTAAGGTATCTGATCATGTTATACATATTAGCCCTGGATCTGAGAGTATCTAAGTGGCAGCTGGCACAGTGGGTGAGAGTAATGGGCTTAGAATCAGGAAGAACTGAATGCAAATCCTGCATCAGATATCTACTACCTGTGTGAACGTGGGCAAGTCACTTAACTTACATCAGCCTTTATTTTCTCATTTTTAAAATAGAGATAGTAATAACTTCTATCACCCAGGGTTGTCATGAAGATCAAATGCTATAATAATTGTAAAATATTCTGTAAACCTTAAAAGTATTACACAAATGTTAGTTACAATTATTATTCAGATTTTGCCTCTGACACTAGATATGGGATCCTGGGCTAATCACTTTACCTTTCTGAATCTCAGTCAAAATGGAGATAATCATATCTAACAGATAACATTTATGAAGCACATTAAAAGTTTGCAAAGTTGCAAACCTTAATCTTATTTGATTCTCACAAATACTGTGTGAAATAGGTGCTGTTATAATCCTTATTTAAAAACTAAGGCAACCAGGAATTGTGGGAAGCTGAAGCATAATTATTTCTGCACCAGCCCCTTTATTTTATACACTATGTGTATCTCTCATTTTAAAATGTTTTTCCTTCCATTCTATTTTCCTCCCTCCCTTCCCCTTCTTCCTCTCCTCCCTCTCTTCCTCCCTCCTTCCTTCCCTCTCTCTCCTTCTTTCCCTCCCTCTCCTTCTCTATTTCTCTCTGTTTCTCTCTGTGTCTATCTGTCTCTGTTGTTCTCTCTATGTTTCTGTGTCTTTGTGTGTCTCTTTCTCTCTCTAACCTTCTCTGTTTTCTGTCTTTATCTCTGTTTCTTTTTCTTTGTTTCTGTCTCTCTGACTCTCTTTCCGTCTCTGTCTTTCTGTCTCTCTATCTTTTTCTGTCTCTCTCTCTCTCTCCCCCCACTTTAGAAATCTCCCCCTACCTTAATCCACACTTAATCCACATGCTTCTAAATGTCATTGCCTTATTCTATCCTCTTACCATCTTGCTTCTCTGTAAAGACTTTTATACCCTTGGAGGCCAATACATACTTAGTAATTATAACTTTGAATGTGAATGGAATAAATTCATGCATAAAACAGAAATTGATAATAGAATGGATGAAAAATTAGAACCTAACAATATGTTAAGTTTCAGATGTATAGAGAGAGAGAGAGATATAAACATATACATATATACACATATATGTATATATGTATAGAGCCAGGAGTAGCAATCATGAGCTCAGACAAAATAAAAACTAAATAGATTTAATTAAAAGAGATAAGTAGGTGTAAGGTTCAGGCTAGCTCCCTAGAGGGCTTCAGGGTCAGCCAGAGTCAGGATAAGTAAAAGTCCTTGGTCTTTAGGGGGAGAATTGAGAGAAACAGGCAAACTGCCATGAGACTTATCAATGATGTATCCTGGATTCTGGAGTCCAGAGTCACCAGTCTCTCTCCTCCTCCTCCTGCCACAAAGTGACTCTCTGGCCCCTCTCTCACCCCACCCTCAAATCCTTTTCTATGATTATCTTAACACCAAACATTCAGTAAGCACCAAACAGTGAGAAGAACCATTTTTCCAAACATAGGCTAATAGAGTCATTGTCTCACATATAATAGATAATTAGCCTTAAGTGCTCATCATCTGATTCAAGCACACCTTTTCATAGTTTCAGCCCTCTACAAGTAGGGATACAATATTATGTCAAAATGAACCATACCTAATGAAGTAATATCAATGCTAAATGTATAAGCACCAAATGCTAAAGCATTCAAATTTTTAAAGGAAAAGGTAAATAAATTACAGGTAGAAATAACACAACTACATTAGTGGGGCATTTGAACCTTCTCTCCTCAGAACTAGATAAATCTAACAAAAAAAATTTAGAAAGAAGTAAAAGAGATAAATAGAATCTACTTATATAAGCTAGATGATAGATATCTGGAGAGAACTTAATGAGAATAGAAAGGAATATGCCCTTTTTTCAGTGGTATATAGCACTTTTATAAAAATTGATTATATATTAGGCTATAAAAACTTTACAGTTAAATTCAGAAAAGCAGAAATGTTAAAGGCATCCTTTTCATATCATAATGAAATAAAAATTACATTTGATAATGGACTATGGGAACAAATTAAAAATTAATTGGAAACTAAATAATCTGATGTTAAAGAATGAGTGGGTCAAAAAACAAATCATAGAAACAATAAATAATTTTACTGAAGAGAATGATGAGATATATATATATATATATAATATATATACTTTAACATATTTAACATGTATTGGTCTACCTGCCATTTAGGGGAGGGAATGGGGGGAAAGCAGGGGAAAATTGGAACAGAAGGTTTTGCAAGGGTCAATGCTGCAAAATTACCCATGCATATGTCTTGTAAATAAAAAGCTATAATTAAAAAAAAAATTTAAGAGAATGATGATAATGAGAAAACATATCAAAATTTATGGGATCAAAAAAAAAAACCAAATTATTAGAGGAAAAATGTATATCTCTAAATGTTTACACTAATAAAAAAGAAAAAGAATTAATGATCAATGAATTAAGTATGCAATTAAAAATACTATAAAAACAAATTAAAAATTCCCAATTAAACACCAAGTTGGAAATCCTGAAAATTAAAGGTGAGATTAATAATATTTAATGCAAAAATTGAATTAATACATAAAATTAAGAGTTGATTTTATGAAAAAATTAATAAAATAGGTGAACCATTGGTTAATATGTTTTTATAAAGAGAAAAGAAAACCAAATCATGGGTATAAAAATGAAAAGGATCAATACACCAATACTGAAGGTGAAATGAAAGCAATTATTAGAAGTTAATTTTCCCAAATATATGCCAATAAAATTATTAATTTAAGTGAAATGGAAGAATTCTTACAAAAATATAATCTGCCTAGATGAACAGAAGGGAAAATAAAATATCTAAATAACCTATTTTAGAACAAGGAATTGAACAAGCTGTAAATGAGTTTTCTAAGACAAAAACATCAATAACAGATGAATTTACAAGTAAATTCTGTCAAACATTTAAAGATCAACTAATTCTGATATTAAATAAGTTATTTGGGGCAATAAGCAAAGAAGGCATCCTACCAAATTCCTGTCATGAAACAAATATGATACTGATACCTAAACCAGCAAGAGTAAAACCAGAAAAAGAAAATTATAGACTAATTTCACCAATAAATATCAATGTGAAAATTATAAATAAAATACTAGTTAGGAGACTATAACAATGTATCACAAATATTATACATTATGACATAAATTTATATCAGGAATGCAAGGCTGGTTTGATTATTTGGAAAACTATTAATAAAATTACTTATATTAATAAGAAAAGTAAAAAAAAAATCCATGAGTATAAATGGATTTTTCCTTTAAATGATAAGAAATATTTACCTAAAACCATCAACAAGCTTTATCAGTAACAGGGATGAGCTAGAAAGCCTTCCTAAAAAGGACAAGTTTGAAACAAAAATTCCCATTATCAGCAATATTATTCAATATTACTAGAAATGATAGCAATAACAATAAGAGAAGAAAAAATTAAAGGAACCATAATGTGCATTGAGATAATAAAACTTTTTTTAGTATTTTATTTTTCCAAATAAATGCAAAAGTAGTTTTTAACTTTCATCTTTGAAAAACCTTATGTTTCCAATTTTTCTCCTTTTCTCCCCCATCCCTTCTCCCCAAGACAGCAAGCAATCCAATATAGGTTAAACATATGCAATTCTTCTAAATATATTTCCACATATGTCAAGCTGCACAAGAAAAATCAGGTCAAAATTGGGGGAAAGACACAAGAAAGAAAAACAAACAAACAAATAAACCACAAAAAGTGAAACTACTATGTTTTGAGCCACATTCTGTCTCCATAGTGCTATTGAAATTGTCTTGAATCACCTCATTGTCAAAAAGAGCCAAGTCCATCACAGTTGATCATCACATAATATTGCTGTTAGTGTGTATAATATTCTCTTGGTTCTATTCACTTCACTTAGCATCAGTTCATTTAAGTTTTTCCAGGCTTTTCTGAAATCAGTCTATTTATCACTTCTTATAGAACAATAATATTCCATTACATTCATATACTGTAACTTATTTAGCCATTCCTCCAACCTTGGATATTCACTCAATTTCCAGTTCTTTGCCATTACAAAAAGTTCTTTGCCATATTACAAATATTAAAACCATATCTTTTGCAGATTATATAATGGGATAGTTGTACAATCATATAAATTCAACTAAATAGATATTTGAAACAATATTTCTAGCAAAGTAGCAAGATATAAAATAAACTGACACAGATTATCTGTATTTCTATATATGATAAAAAAATTCCTGCTTAAAGACATAATTCATTTAAAATAATTATAGACAATATAAAATACTTAAATATACCTAACAAGACAAACCTGAAAACTATATAAATTTAATTATAAAGTACTTTTTGTACAATTAGGTAGTTGTAAATAATTGGAAAAATATTAATTGTTCATGGATGGGCCAAGGCAATATAAAAATGCCAAATAATATAACCAATTTAATAAAAATTACTATTCTAGCTAAATTAATCTGTTTATGCAGTCATCCCAAATAAATTTCCAAAAAATGTATTGAGCTAGAAAAAAATTTAAAGTTGTTTGGAAGAACAAAAGGTCAAGAATATCAAAGGAATTAATGAAAAATATAAAGAAAGGAGGTCTGTCAGTGTCAGATCTTACACTATGTTATAAGGCAGTAATTATCAAAATTATTTGGCACTAAGAAATAAAAAGGTGAATAAAAAGAGTTATCACATAAGACACAGTAATAAACTTTCCCTTTGTGCTTTTCCTCAGTACTGAATGCAATCAAAGAGAAATAACTTCAAAAGATTGGTTAGCCCGAACTGAGAACAGGAAGGCAGTATAACACTTTGTTCTTAAGTGTCCCCAAAACTAAAGAGTGTACATATGAACAAATCAAACACACTCATAATGCAAATAATTTATATAGATAATAAATATTGTATGTAGAGCAGGGATTTAGCTGGAGACAGGATCTTGAGGCCTGACTGTTGATTGAAAGGAATGCAAATAACCTTCAGGCTGACCTCCAGAAGAAGAGGCTAACAAAACAACCCTATAAGAATGAGAGGCAAAAATAATGGGATTTGTATGATTAATGTAATCTTTTTCAAGTACAGCAATGATGGTTTGACTTTAAAATGTACAAAATTCTTTCTTTATATCAACTCAGGAAATAAGGAATTATAACTATCATTTTTTAAAGATGGAGAAGAAATGTAGAAAGATGGGAGGACTTGACCACAGTCACACAGGTCATCAATGTCAAAGCCATGACTCAAATCTCAGGTACTAGGAAGGGAGAGAGAAAGGAAGGAAGAATTGAAAGAAGAGAAAAAAAGAAGGAGACATGGAGAAAGAAGGGTGGAAGGGCTTTTCAGACATTGTCTCCTGTTGACCTTCTGGTTGGATGCCTCTTGCTGGCTTCTCCTTCTCCACTTCCACATCCCTCACCCCAGTTCCTCTGTGTGGCCTGCTGCTCTGTCTGTAGTTCTCAGGAGGAAATATTAGTCCCTATCATCTATTCTACACCATACTGCAATTCCCTGTCTTCCACATCACTTTGCCAGGCTATAGTTTTCTTCTAGATGGGGCAGCTAGGTGACACAGTGGGTAGAGTTCCAGGTCCAGAGTCAGGAAGACTCCTCGTCTTGATTTCAAATCTGGCCTTGAACACTAATTGTGACTCTGGGCAAATCATTTAACTCTGTCTCAGTTTCCCCATCTGTCTAATGAGCTGGAGAAGAAAATGATGAATCATTTCAGTATCTTTACCAAGAAAACCCCAAATAGGGTCACAAAGAATCAGACATGGCTGAAAAACAGCTGAACTGTTTCAAGCAAATAGTATAAACTATTCCTTTCCCTCAAAGAATTAGTTTTCCCTGGGAGAAAAAGTTTCAGGATCTCTGTATAAAAATACATACTTGTGCAAAACATATTTCTCTAAACTTCCTTCTATTCATATATATTATATTCATATATAAAAAAGTAATTACAATTACCCATTTTGTATAGAAAGCTTTTTGTAAGCACTGATGCACTGTGGAAATGTGAGTTATGTTATTATGGCACCTGTTTCAGGATGATTTAGTGATTAATCAATATGGAAAGATCTTCCATTTAGGTCATTCAGTCAGTCAATCAATCAACAAATAATTTGAGCTTAGAGTCAGGAAGATGAGTTCAAATCCAGCCTGTACATTTACTAATTGTGTGGGCTAGGTAAGTCACTCAATCTCTGCTTGTCTCGGTTTACTTAATTATAAAATGGGAATCATAAAAGCACCTATTTTGCAAAGTTGTTGTGAGAATCAAATGAGATATGTTTAAAGCATTCAAAAAGCACATAAAGGGTGATTAATATATACCTGTTCTTTTCATTTTCCCCATTAGGGGATCTACTATATGCCAGGCACTTTGTAGCCCTTGGGGGATATAAAGAGTGGAAAAAACTCTACTCCCAAGGACTTTACATTAGTCCTGCTTAATACTCAGAAAGTTAGAATAACTTATCCCTAGGTTACATGGTTACTGCGTGAAAGAAGTTGGGTTCAAACCCAAGTCTTCCTGATTCAAGAATTGTATGCACACACTGTTTCTCCTACATTCTAATAATTTAATATACATTATACAGAATATGAAATTGTTTTAATTTTTATTACCTTTTAATAATACATAATCTCCTTGAATGCAGGGACTTTCATTTTATCTTTTGTACCCTGAGCCTTATTTAGAGATATTAAACAAGTCACTTAAGAAATGTTTGTTGAATTGAAAATATTCTCTTTTGAAGCATCATGAAAAGTACCCTTGCAGGTAGAAACTGACATCAGCAAACTGGATAGAAGTATTGCTGCTGTTTTTCTGGGCAGTTCAAACCATGATGCACAGTCTTGGCCAGCTAGCTCACTATGCCATCTAGTGTGAATGGGGGGAGGAAACCAGAACATCTTGTCCAGGTTCTACAATTATCTAAGTTCTGCAATTATGTATTAATGGTTCTAAACATATAATTCTATATATTCTAGCAAACTATATATCCTACCACATATATTATAGTACATTATATTATATATATATACATATATAGTATATATTTTATAATGCAAAGTATTATTGGTTTTAAGGTGAGAATCCCTTCACTGACCTAGCTGGTGGCAGTCTCCTATACGCCCCTAGTCTATAGTCATTGCTACCCTTCCATCTCTAACTAAATTTGTGACCACGTTTCTCCACAATTTCCTTTGACTTCAGAACCATGCCTTCTGCCCTTCTCCCTGCCAATATATGACAGCTAATCAGCTAATACTGTCCCAGAGCACAGGAATCTCAACCAAGTCAGAACACAAGATGAGATCTGTGAGTAAATTAAGCTGATCCCTGTGTACCATAGTAGCTGTGAAACATATCACATTTACTTATGTCAATAATTAAAAATTAAATACTGTAATAATTTCTTTATATTTTCTAACTGAAAAACTGCTGCAATATCTAATTTTGTTGTCATTTAATTTCTTAATTACATATTATAATAATGGAGATGCAGCATGTCTAAGGGATAGAGAGATGGTCTTGGAGTTCAGAA
Source organism: Antechinus flavipes (assembly GCF_016432865.1). Lineage (NCBI taxonomy): Eukaryota > Metazoa > Chordata > Mammalia > Dasyuromorphia > Dasyuridae > Antechinus > Antechinus flavipes. The sequence continues at coordinate 360,289,672 of NC_067400.1, forward strand.
GATCTACGTTTACATGATATACTTGCTATATGATACTCGGAAAAGTCACAAACTCTTAGTATCCCAAGAACCTCTTTCAGACTACAATCTTTCATGTATAGTATAAAGATTTGAACAATTCTGTTTATTTATAAGGTAGTTTCTTTTCTGGGGAACTCCCTAACCTATTAAAATCACAAGTCTGGAATAAAGAACTCTAATTCTAGGAGCTCCTAAGATCATAGAATTTTAGAGCTGCAGGGTGTGAGAGGTTACTTGTCCAGCTCTTACTCAATGAAAAATCCTGTTTACAAAACAGTATGGAACATTTCATATATCAGAATTTTATTGGTTGATTTCTCTCATTTCATTTTTCTCTTTTTTTCTTTGTAGAATGTTACTCTGAAGATAGAGGGATACTTTGTGATATATATTTTTTAAAAGATTATATTAAAAATTTGTTCAAGAAATCCTTTCCACAACATCTCTGGGAAATAGCCTGCCAGTCCTTTCTACTACTTCCAAAGATGAGAACTCATTTCTTTATGAAACAGCATATTCCATTGTTGTATAGCTATAATCGTTAAATAGCTCTTACTCATATTGACTCTGTTAAAATCTTATTCTCAGCTTTTCTTAAATCTACCTTAATGGACCAATCATAGAATAGCCTACTTTGATTTAACATGTGTCATTAATGCCCTCTGAGTTCCAATCATTCTGATTTTGGGATATAGGTATTCCATGATTCACAACCATTCTCTCATCAGGAGAATATATTTAATAAGATTGGGGAGGGGGTTGCTGAGTTTTTATAGCAGCAAGAATTCTCATATCATTAAAGGCACTGCTAAGTTTTCTTCTCAGAATTGCCAAATCAATGTCCTATTTCTATCTAATTCTAGGATCATTACATTGTCTATCTTCAGCATCTTTCCAAAATCTTCATAAGTTCCATGAAGACAGGAATTTAACTTACCTAAACTTTTTATCTCTGTGTGTTTATCACAATGTTCTGCACAGGAACTTGTTTCTTAAATTGATTAACTAATGCAGTCTTTCTATTCAGCTGGATGTCATAGAAATTTGCATTTTTCATACAAGTCAACAGCATTTATCATCTACTGTATGCTAATCACTGTGTTAAGACTGTCATTACCAAAAAAAAAAAAAAAAGGCAAAAATCTGTCCTTCCCTCATGGAGCTTGCAGTCTAGTTGGAGAGAAAGCAAGCAAACAACTGTGTTGGACAAATCAGAAAAAATCAACAGAGAAAAGATACTAAAATTAAGAGGGTTTGAGAAAGACTTCCTGTAGAAGATAACAATTTGTATATTGCTTTAAGGTTTCCAGAATTCTTTATTCAAAAAAAATTTTATAAAGAAAGTAGTGAAAGTATTAGTAGTCAAGCTTTACAGATAAGGAAACATTCAGAGAAGAGACTTTCCATGGTCACATATGTAGTAATTATTAATGTCAAAAATCATAGGATTATCTAATCAGAGTTCAAAGAGACTTTAAATATAATTTAGCCTTACTTCATTTTATATATATGGTGAATTTTAAAATTGGTGAAGTTATGACCTTCTCGGGTTTAAACAGATATTAGATTGACTCAAACCTCAATGTTCAGACTCTAAATTCTGCACTCTTGATCATACATAGCACTGATTCAATAAGAAACTTTCTTTGCTGGGACTCTATAAAACAATTTCCAAAGTACTTGCCTGACTTTGTAAACTCTATAGGCTCATATAAATGTCAGGTTTTTGATGCTGTTGTTATTAAAGTATCTGCCTGTTTTATTTGAACAGTTATCTCTTGTAGTTTCACTACAAAAAGGATATTGTATGCTTTTAATAAGTATGAGAAACATCATATTTGAGGAGAACTTTGTGTGAGTCCACAGTATGCATTTAAATGTAACTCCCTGATTTACTGGTTATTGTACTCTGGAAAGTTTGGGAAAGCAGAAAAAAGAGGGTACTTTGGCTAAATGGAGGCTTCTATGTTCTGCTGACACTTCAGCTCTAAATCTGAGTGCATCAATACTTTAAGGAAGGACTTAGTCTCATGGATTAATTCTAGCATTTTTGGACCTATGATGACCAATAACTAATAGATATAGACATCTGATTGGCATCCTCCTGAGCTCTCCAATAATCTCTCTATAGGGGTCTGGGTCTGGATGTGAGCTTTAATGGCAAGTAGAATATACTTAGGAACATGTGAGAGTGGGTCCATATTCTCAATAACAGTAAGCATAACAGAATCATAAATTCCCTATACCTCTCAGCTAATTGGTGACCATAAGGATGTGGTCTGGTATTGAAAAGGGTCCATAAAAAACGAAATATTTCCTTCTCATGTTTATATCAAAGAAACCTTTGATGTGTTATATAATCTGGTTTCTGTTCCCAATATCCAACTGGAACCACTTCCTTTGAGATTACTAATGATCCCTTTATTTCTAAATCGAATTATTTTTTCCTCAGTCTCGATTCTTCTTGATTACTATGCAGAATTGATGCTGTTGATCATCCTCTTTTTCTTATTGCTGTCCCACTCAAGTTTTCATGACACTGCTATGTCATGGCTCTTCCAAATTGTTTGACAGTTCCTTCTCAAATCTTCTTTATAGGATTATTATCTATGTCCTGCCTTCTAGTACTATAGAGCTCTTTCTCTGTTTCTCTGTCTCTCTTTCTGTGTGTGTGTGTGTGTGTGTGTGTGCGTCTGTCTGTCTGTCTGTCTGTCTATCTGTCTCTCTCTCTCTCTGTCCCTTTCTCTGTTTCTGTCTCTCTCTTTCTTTCCCTCTCTGCAAACTCCCACAGATTAAATTCACATCTCTATGAAGATGCCTTCCAAATCTATCTATCTAGAACTCATCTCTTTCACCAAAATCTAGGATTACATCCCCAAGTAACTGCTTGAATATCTCAGTATTTCAAAGACATTACAAACTCATCATATACAAAACAAAATATTTTATCTTTCCCTCTAAACCTACCTCTCCTCCAAATTTCCCCACATCTATCAAAGATACTACCATTCTTCTAGTTACCTATATTTACAACTTAGCAGTCATCCTCAACTTTTCCATCTTCAAATCTTATAAATAAACATATATGTGTGTGTGTTGCCAAATTTTGTATCTCCTACCACTTTACTATCTCTTGCTTCCATCCCTTTCTATTTATTTTAACTAGAATCATGGCTAAAATGGCAAGAAAAGGTAATGACAAATGTTGGAGAGGATGTAGGAAAACTGGGATACTAATACATTGTTGGTGGAATTGTGAACTGATTCAACCATTCTGGGAGAGCAATTTTGAATTATGCACAAAGGGCTATCAAACTGTGCATACCTTTTGATCCAACCACGCTTCTACTAGACATGTATCCTAAAGAGATCATAAAGGAGGGAAAGGGACCCATATGTGCAAAAATGTTTGTGGCAGCTCTGTTTGTAGTGGCAAAAAACTGGAAATTGAGTGGACCCATCAGTTGGAGGATGGCTGAATAAGTTATGGCGTATGAATGTTATGGAATATTATTGTTCTGTAATAAATGACAAGCAGTATGATTTCAGAGAGACCTGAAGAGACTTGCATGAACTGATGCTGAGTGAAATGAGCAGAATCAGGAGATCATTATACATGGCAACAGCAAGATTATTCAAAGATCAACTCTGATGGACATGGCTCTCATCAACAATAAGATGATTCAGACAAGTTCCAATGGTTTTGTGATGGAGAGCCATCTAAACCCAGAGAGAGGACAATGGAAATTGAATGTGGATCACAATATAGTATTTTCACTCTTTTTGTTGTTGTTTGCTTGCATTTTGTTTTCTTTCTCATTTTTTTTCTTTTTGGATCTGATTTTTCTGGAGCCTCAGTAGATGCGTGATACTGAACAAGTCATGACTTTTGTTTGATCAATTTCTCTATCACTAAAATAGAAAAACCATTCAAAACTGTTGAGAAGATCAATTGAAATAATCATTATAAAGTGCTTAATGTGATACCTAGCACATAGTAATTATTATATAAATGTTAGCTATTATTATTTAATATTATTAGCAGTTTTGGGTGTTATTTTCACCTTTTTTTTTCAGATTCAGATATGCTTGAATCTTTACTTTCTTCATTGCCTTTGCTACTTCTTCCTCCATTATATCCAATAATGAGGTAATCCCATTGTGATAGTTCCACTGTAATCACTAAAGTTTCTGATATGTTGAGTAAGAAATGCCACTTGAAATATCCAGATGTAGATGCCCTGAAGATTTATGGCAGTTTTAGTCTGTAACTTACAAAAGCAATCAGGCTGCAAATATAGATTTATGTGCCATCTTTTTAGAAAAGCCTTGGGAATGAATGAATGAAAATACATGAATGAAAATTTAGAGAATGTACAAAGGAAAAGAAAGACAAGGCTAGAACCTTGGAGAATATCCACATTAAATGACTAAAAAAGGATAAGAAGCAAACATGAGAAAAAAGCAAAGAGAATGATTTTTCTGAAACTGAGGGAGGAGAAAGCAGTCAATAAAATAGGACAGACAACATTATTAATCAGATAAATGCAAATTAAGACAACTCTGAGATACCACTACACACCTGTCAGATTGGCTAGAATGACAGGGAAAGATAATGTGGAGGGGAGGTGGGAAAACAGGGACACTGATACATTGTTGGTGGAATTGTGAATACATCCAATCATCTGGAGAGCAATTTGGAACTATGCTCAAAAAGCTATCAAACTGTGCATACCCTTTGATCCAGCAGTATTTCTACCAGGCTTATACCCCAAAGAGATATTAAAGAAGGGAAAGGGACCTGTATGTGCAAGAATGTTTGTGGCAGCCCTGTTTGTAGTGGCCAGAAACTGCAAACTGAGTGGATGCCCATCAATTGGAGAATGGCTGAATAAATTGTGGTATATGAATGTTATGGAATATTATTGTTCGGTAAGAAATGACCAGCAGGATGATTTCAGAAAGGCCTGGAGAGATTTACATGAACTGATGCTGAGTGAAAGGAGCAAGACCAGGAGATCATCATATACTTCAACAACAATACTATATGATGATCAGTTCTGATGGATGTGTTCAACAATGAGATAAACCCAATCAATTCCAATGGAGCAGTAATTAACTGAAGCAGGTACACCCAGTGAAAGAACTCTGGGAGATGACTATGAACCATTACATAAAATTCCTAATCCCTATATTTTTGTCCACCTGCATTTTTGATTTCCTTCACAGGCTAATTGTACACTATTTCAAAGTCCGATTCTTTTAGTACAGCAAAATAACTGTTAAGACATGTATACTTATATTGTATTTAATTTATGCTTTAACATATTTAACATGTATTGGTCTAGCTGCCATCAGGGGGAGAGAATGGGGGGGAATGAGAGGAAAAAAGTGGAACAAAAGGTTTGGCAATTGTCAATGCTATAAAATTACCCATGCATATAACTTGTAAATAAAAAGCTATAAATATAAAAAAATAGGCCAGACAATAATGTTCAAAACTGCAGGAAGGTCAATGAAAATGAGGACTGAAAGAAGAAGGCTACCAGACTTGGTGACGAGGAGGCTATAGTTGACCCTAGAAAGGGCAACAGTAGAGGAATGAGAAAAGAAGTTCAATTAAAAGACAACAAATAATAAAGAATTGAGCATAGACAAATTTTTCAAGAAGTTTTGAAAAGAAAGAGAAAAAAAAGATCACAGCAGAATAGCTAGAAATATCAACTTAAGAGACTGGGGTAGAAGGAGAGGTGAATTGGAAAGGCTGAACATGTTTGCAGCTCAAAGGGAAGAAGCCAATTATAAAGAAATGTTTGTAGAAGCATGAGAAAAAAATGGATAATGGCTATGACAAAGATCATGGAGGATCATGGGATCAAATACGTGGATAAAAGGATTTGCTTTACTGAAAAATAAAAATGTATCTTCTATTATAACCAAAAGGATAGATCAGAGAAAGAGTAAAAATGGTGAGATTTGAAGACTGGAGGAAGGAGGGAAGAATTATAGCTTTAGATATCTTCCAACTTCCGTTGCTACTGCTATGGCATTTAATTCTTCAAATCACATCTTTGGGCCTAGAAAAGTAAATGGATATTATGGACTTTGCAAATAACTGCCAGAAAATGATCTGAAGTTATTATGAGAGTATTTGTATTATTTCCTGTCAAAAAATTATATGTTCAATCAGTATCTACACCTGTTACAATATGTGGAGATATAAATGGACAATTACAGAATCTCAGTTGCAAGGGTCACGAGAAGACATCTAATCCAATTTAAATCTAAACAGAAAAACTCCCTAGAACATTAATAACAAGTAGTCATCCAAGCTTTCCCTGAAGACTTTTATTGAGGGAAAATCTACTACTTCCCAAAGTTGTCCATTTAATCTTTGAGTAACTAAGGATTTTCCCCTCTATTCAGTACTCATTTTGGGCCTCCCCAATCCAGCACTCATAGGTTTACAAGTTAGGTCTCCAAAGGAGTATCTATTCTGATACGTTCAAATGGTGCCCTGTAGTTCCATACTTCTAAAGCAATAGATCTTGAGCTCCCATCAGTGTGCTTTATTATAATAGATAGTAGACACAACTAATTCAAAATCTAGACATTTAATGAACAAAAAACTTTCAGATAAAGAAATTAAAACCATTTCTTGTCATATGGGGAAAATGCTCTAAATAATTATTGGCCAGAGAAATGCAAATTAGGACAACTCTGAGAGACCACTTCATACCTCTCAAATTGGCTATTATGACAGGAAAAGATAATGATGAATGCTGGAGGGAATATGGGAAAACTGTTGGTGGAACTGTGAATGGATCCAAGCATTCTGGAGAGCAATTTGTAACTATGCTCAAAAGGTTATCAAATGTGCATACCCTTTGATCCAGCAGTGTCTCTACTGCATCTATAACCCAAAGAGATCTTAAAGGAGGGAGAGGGACATACTTGTGCAAAAATGTTTATGGCAGCCCTCTTTGTAGTGGCCAGAAACTGGAAACTGAGTGGATGCCCATCAACTGGAGAATGGCTGAATAAATTATAGCACATGATTGTTATGGAATATCATTGTTCTGTAAGAAATGATCAGCAGGATGATTTTAGAGAGGTCTGGAGAGACTTACATGAACTGATGCTGAGTGAAGTGAGTAGAACCAGGAGAACATTGTACACGGCAACAGCAAAATTGATTAATTCTGTTGGACACGGCTCTTTTCAATAGTGAGGTGATTCAGGCCATTTCCAATTGTTCAGTGATGGAAAGACATCTGCATCCAGAAAGAGGAAGGTGGGGATTGAGTGTGAATCACAACATAGTATTTTCACTTTTTGTTGTTGTTTACTTGTTTTTTTTTCTTTTTTGATCTGATTTTTCTTGTGCAGCAAGATAAATGTGGAAATATGTTTAGAAGAATTGCACATGTTTAACCTATATTGGATTGCTTGCTGTCTAGGGGAGGGAAGAGGGGAGGAAGTAGAGAGAAAAATTTGGAACACAAGGTTTTGCAAGGATGAATGATGAAAACTATCTCTGCATATGTTTTGAAAATAAAAAAAGCTTTAAAAAAGAATAAAAAACCCTATAATTCCATAAATACAAACTATACGTTGAAAGACTAGGCACAGAGTAGGAGTACTCTAGTAGTGAGAAACATTTGTAAGGAACATGCAGCCAAAACATCTCTAGCACCATAGGGTACCAACATCTTTCCCTTTTCATGGAGTTTTCATACTGCTTCTCAGCATTTCCGCTAAGCAGTTGACTCAGCTGGAGTTTCTGGGTCTGCTCCTCTCCACCACTTGACTCTTAACTGCCAAGGCTAGTTTTCTTTGGAATCCAAAATCCCTCTTCTTCTCTACTGCCAGGAACCACTCCGTAAAAATTTTCTGCCTTAAATCTGCTCCTTTCTGTCTTGTGTCTCCTGAGAGAGTAAGTTTCTCTGCTCGCTACCATATACATCTCAATTATGCTAGATTTCTGGACACAAACCTCTGTGTCTGAGGTTTGAGGGACTTACCTCTCAGAAGGCTTCCATTGGCACTGTCAATCTTAGTCAATTCAGAGTAACTTTTCCCTATTTTGTAAAAGAATAATAGGACAGAACAACATTCATTAACATACTAATACCTTGTTATCACAGTTAACAGCTTCTTCTGAATGTTCTTTAATTTATCAATATCCTTCCTAGAATATGTCAATTCAAGACTGAACACAAATACCCCAGATACTGTGTCACCATAGTAGAGTAACATAAGACTCACTACTCCCTAGTCTTTGATATTGTTTTTCTCTCAATATAGACTAAAATAATAATACTAGCCTTATCACACTCTTGATGCATATTAAAATGGCAGACCATTAGAATTCTCAGATCTTTTTCAAATAAATGAGCTAGCTACATCTCCTTCACTGGTGAATTAAACTTTTAAAAGTTTTTCCCCAAACTTTTATATTTATGTGTATTAAATTTTATCTTTTTAGAGTCATCCTAACATCAGAATTGTGTCCTGACCAACATAATAGCTATTCTTCCCAACTTTATATTATCTGCTACTTGACAAGTAATCCATCTGTGCCACTTTCTAAGTTATCAGTAAAAATGCCAAACAGAACAGGATGAAGCATAAATCCTTGAGATATTCCATTAGTGATCCCTTTTTAAGCTGACTTTAAATCATTAATGACTATTCTTTGGATTCACTCATTCAACCAATTCCTAATTCAATTCTCTGTACATTTCTCCATCTTTTCCACATGAATGATATGAGAAATTTTATCAAATACATCCCCCAAATCTACCATTTTGTCAAAATAGACATGAAATTTGTCTGACATATCCTGTTCTCCTTGAAGCCATGCTCACCTGCTGTGACCATTACTTTTCCTTCTAGATGCTTAGAAAACAAGATAACAGAAAAGAACTCACACGTGCAAAAACATGTTTATAACAGCTCTTTTTGTGGTAGCAAAGAATTGAAAAATGAATAGATGCCCATCAATTGGAGAATGATTGAATAAGTTGTGGTAAATGAAGGTAATAGCATATTATTGCACTATTAAAAATGATGAACCAGCTGATTTTTAGAAAGGTCTGGAAAGATGTACATGAACTGATGCTGAAAGAAACAAACAGAATCAGGAATACAATACACACATAAACAGCAATATTATATGATGATCAACTATGAAAGACTTGGTTCTTTTCATGGTTCAGTGATCCAAGGAAATCCCAATAAACTTTGGATAGAAAATACTACTTGCATCCAGAGAGAGAACTATGGAGATTGAATGTAAATCAACACATGTTATTTTTACTTTTTTTTCTGTTTTTTTCCTCTCTTGTGGTTTTTCTCTTTTGTTCTAATTATTCTTTTCCAACATGATTCATAAAGAAATGTGTATTTAAAAAGTTAATATACATGCAAAAACAGAAAAATAAAACAATTAATAAAAAATTTTAAAAAGAAAAACAAGGTAACATAAGTTAACCATCTCCACAATAACATGTTAAAGGTTTTGCTAGTAATAAAAATAATGTTTAGTGGATTTTGTGCTATAGACTCTATATTCTTCCCTCTTTTCCAAATGAGAATCTTCCATTCTTCATGATTAACTTCAACAAATGCACATATGTGCCTCCTATGTGCAAAGAATTGTGCTGAGCCTTGAGGAAAAACCAAAACAAAAGAAAATGGTCCCTGATTTCAAGTATATATTTCAAAGATCAATGATAGTAACTCATCAACTATAACTCAGTTTACTCAACTATAAAATGGGGATAATAGTAGCATCTACTTTTCAGGCTTTTTGTGAGAATCACAGCAGATAATGTTTGTAAAGCTCTTAGCATAGTGCCTAGGATTTAGTAGGTATTTGATAAATGCTTCTTCTCTTCCCCTTCCCTTCCTTCTTTCAATACTTGGACATTTTCCCTCTAGACTTGGTATCTTGAACAAGTTAATTAGATAATCTCTTCTGTGACTTTATTTATCTTGGTCCAAGTATATAGGGTATTTAGGAAAGACTAGCATTTTTCAGGTGAGGGCTTGCCAAATCCTTTTCAGGCTGGTCACCCACCTTTAGTGTCCACCTGATTCACCCAAGTCTTACCTGTAGCTTCAAGAAGCTGTAGCATGCATGGCAGCTATATCCAGTAAAACTGCCTTGGCAAATAGGCTAAACTAGGATGAGGATGACCAAGGGGCCTCAAACCCATAGGTGAGTTAGGGGAATGTGTATCCCAAGCATGTGAAGACTTCCTTCAGCAGAATAGGAGATAAAAGCAGTTTGTTCCAATGGCTGTGAAGGCAGAAGAAGCAAGTTCTGTGGAGTTTAAGAGTTTTATCAGACATTGTCAAGGTCATCTACAGCATTCTAAGCCATTACTACTGATCTGCTACTGGATTTCAATGATGCTGGAAGAGAGATGGAGACTGATGACTTTGTGCAACTGTGCTTCACTTAAATCCAATTCATGCACAAGTCAAGACAACATCTTGATATCATTAGTCTTCTTTGAAAATAAAGAATGAACAACAATATTTATTTTGAGCAACAACTTCCTATTTTAATCATCATTGTTTTGTCCTCTACAATCCAATGATTATGATTGTTGAAAAAGAAAACAGAAGTAAAAATAGCAGTTGAGGGGCTCTTAATCCTCTCCATCATCCATTATTATTCTCCCATCAATATTGAACAATAGTCTTCTCTCTTTCTTAATCATCATCTTTCCCTCAGCATGGCTTAAAAATAAGAACTTTTTTTTGCACTAACAATTCTGTCTCCAATCTCAGCTCCAATCCTAGAGGTAATTTTTACAGGACTATGACATTCTCTTATATTTATTCTCTTTGACCCACTCTCAATTTCATCTTCTATTCATACCCATTTAAAACTTGAAATCTGTTTAAATTTAAATCTAAAGCTTCAAATCTATTTAAAACTTGATGAGTCCCCTATGCAGCCAAATCAATCTCTTTAACAACTCCCCCTTCCTCTTCTTCAGAATTACTTCTTTTTCTGTCTTGAGAATTTCATTCATAAGAGCTTCTCTTTTCCCCCGAATTCATGTCTCTTGCAGAATTTTAGCCCATTTGGATCTTACTTCTTCTAAATTCATTGAAATATACTCCAAAATCTATGGTGAATGTGTGGTTTTGCCTTGTTTCTTTCTCTTCTTTCTCAATTTCTAACTGATTCTCACAAAGATTCCTATTTTTCTATCTCAGCAACCAATTCCCAATTTTGGGTGAAAATCATATCAAAGATAGAAGGTGTCATCTATGAACTAGGAGCACTATACAAAACTAAAAAACAAATTCCTAATATTAGCTACATATTTGTGATCAATTTTGTAAATATAGTAAATACTATAATCTAAAGACGTTTGCTTACCTTGATGCACTAAAGGCTAAATGTCATGGATCACATTATATTCTAGCAAAGAAATCATGAAAGTTAAACAGGCTGCCCACTATCACCATTACTATTCAATATTGTTTTAGAAATTTTAGCTTTGGCAATAAGAGAAGAAAAAGAGATTAAAGGAATTTGAGTAGATAATGAGAAAATCAAATTATCATTCTTTGCAGATGATATGATAGTATATCTAAAGAATCCTAGAGAATCAACTAAAAACTACTGGAAATAATTCACAACTTTGTTGCAGGATACAAAATAAATCCACATAAATAATCAGCATTTTTATATAACACCAACAAAGTCCAGTAGCAAGAGATACAAGAGAAATTCCATTTAAAATAACTATAGATAATATAAAAATATTTGGGTGTCTACCTGCCAAGGCAAAGTCTATATAAACACAGTTACAAAACACTTTCCACACAAAAAAATCAGATCTAACTAATGTCTAAAAATATCAAATGCTCATGGATAGGCTGAGCAAATATGATAAAAAATACTATCTAAATTAATCTACTTATTCAGTGCCATACCAATCAAACTCCCAAGAAATTGTTTTACAGATCAAGGAAAAATAACAAAGTTTATCTGGAAGAACAGAAGGTCAAGAATTTCAAGGGAATTAATGAAAAATGCAAATTAAGGTGGCCTAGCTGTATCAGAGCTAAAAATATATTATAAAGCGGCAGTCATCAAAAGTACTGGCTAAAAAAGAATAGTCAATCAGTGAAATATCTTAATATTGGGTGTTAGATGTTGGTCAATGCCGAGTTTCTGCTATACTATTTTCTAATTTTCCCAGCAATTTTGTGAAATAACGAGTATTTATTCCAGAAGCTGAAGTCTTTTAGTTTTTCAAACATTAGACCACTATACTCATTGACTAATGTGTTTTGTAAATATAACCTATTCCATTGATAATTATCTGTCAAAAACTGCTGGGAAAATTGGAAATTAGTATGGCAGAAACTAGGCATTGACTCACATCTAACTAACACCATATACCAAGATAAGGTCAAAATAGGTTCATTGTATAAAGTATGATATTATAGACAAATTAAAAGAACAAAGAATTGTTTACTTCTCAGATCTATGAGAAGGAATGAATTTGTGGCCAAAGAAGAACTGGAGTACATTATTGAATACAAAATAGATAATTTGTATTATATTAAGTTAAAAAGTTTTTGTACAAACAAAACCAATGCAGGCAAGATTAGAAGGAAAGCAATAAACTGGGGGAAATTTTTTTTTCAACATTTAAGGGTTCTGATAAAGACCTCATTCCTAAAATATATAGAGAATTGATTCCAATTTATAAAAATTCAAGCCTTTCTCCAATTGACAAATGGTTGAAGAATATGAACAGACGATTTTCAGATGAAGAAATTGAAATCATTTCTAGTCATATGAAAAGGTGCTCCAAATCACTACAGATGAGAGAAATGCAAATTAAAGCACCTCTGAGATACCACTATACACCTGTCAGATTGGCTAAGATGACGGGAAAAGATAATGACAAATGTTGGAGGGGATGTGGGAAAACTGGGACACTAATACATTGTTGGTGGAGTTGTGAACTGATTCAACCACTCTGATCAAGATAGTTTTCATAGCAAAGGTCACAATTAACTTTTTGCATTTCAAATTATCTAAATTTATTGTGTATTATGGTGACCATAATTGTTTTTTCTTCCCATCTTATCCTACCCATCTTTCCCTCTATCTTCTATAGCATATTTCTTTTCCCTCTTAAGATCATCAGAAAATAACACAATTGCTCCCAAGCCCACTACCATATTTATTACCTCTATAACTCCAGAAGTTACTAGAATTCTGAAGGGGCATTGTTTCTTTTCTCTTGTTAAAATATAAGCAATTCACTATTATATTTCACTCTTCTGATTGTCCAAATATCTTACCATGTTCTTCTTTGATGCCAGTGTTTCCATTTCAAAGTATCTACTTAACTCTAGTTCCTAAATTTCTCTGGATTTGCCTCTAGCCTTGGAGCTAGAAAGCTTCTGCAAGCTATGTTAGGAGTCCTCCAGCCTTTCCCAATCCCTTTGTGTGGATCTAGAAAAAAATACACTTACTATAGGTTCTTAGATTTTTTTTTATCATTTCTTTGTAACTTGGTGGTGATTCTTTCAAAATACTTATGAGAGTAGTTGTTAGAGAACTCATTCTACCATGTTGAACAGAGCCCCAAGAGCAAAGTCTCAGCTTTTTTTCATCATGGAACCCTTTGGTAATCTGGTGAGTCCTTTGGATGCTTATTGAGAATAATTGTTTTAATAGATAATTGAAGGAAATTATAGTTTTCATTTAGAAACTAGGCGGGGGGAAATGTAATTTTCCCCACCCAAATCCTACCCATCACTTGAAATCTATCCTTAAACTTCTGGGGAGGGAGGCATGGACCCCAAATTAAGAACTTTTTCCCTAGAGAACTAAGGTTAATTCAATTTACAAGCCCTTCACAAGGAATATTAAATAAAGTCATTGTTTCTGTTGCATTTCACTTTGAAAGCATGGTTTATTTTTGGATGCAACATGAAAGGTGAAAAGAACGGGACATTTTGTACATCTAAAACATAAAGTCCTTTGAAGCCAAGCCAAGCTAGAGCTCTCTATAACATCATTCCTTGTCATGGTTTTAGGAAATTTATGGAGAAACAGTATAAAAGATATCATCAAAGACATGTATATTAAAAAAAAAAAGACAGACCAGTCTTGTGTCAAACATAAGAAATAAGGACAGCCCACACATGTTCTCACCATGTGAAAAAAAAATTTTTGAGAAAAATCAAATAGGAGGGTGTGAACAAAAGTTCCATGGATTAAACAAGTATAGAATTATCCTTTGCATTGCTGAATAGCTCAACATCATTGAAATTACAGATTTACTGCACCATTAAGATGTGTTTTAGGCTTTTTTCAGGGCTATTTTAGAGCTAGTTCACACTAGCCCACCAGAACATATTGTTAAAGTCTGAATATGAGTTTTTACATCTCAGAAATCAGCAATTACTTGATTCACAAATCAAGTAATACAATCAAGAGTTTGATTTTATTGGTTATTTAGAGAGTGATAGAAAAAAATTTAATGAAGCAGATTAAACTTTAAAGTATGTCATATATACATTATCTCTTTTTTTGAGAGCTAGTTCTTAAACACTTAGCAATTTAGCACTGAGTTGGGGGGAGTAGTCAAAGCACTCAACAGATTAAAGTGATTTTCTAATTTAAAATCACTTATATATTTAAGATATAATAATCTGTTTATATAGGTCAAGTGTTCTTAGTGTGTTTAGTGCACACTCAGAGATGAAGTTGATGTAAATTGTTTTGTGTACTATTTGGTATCCTTTGACTTCAGTTTATTTTTGTCTTTTTGAGAATGTTGTGAAGCCAGTTCACTTTAATGAAGCATTTTAGCATCTGTTCAGGTAGTTTTGAAAATCAAATTTTCCCCTCTGAGGAAATAACCTCCCAATCACCCTGAAATTCATTTTTAAAAAATTTCCATGTCAAAAGCTCTCCTTGACATATTGTGCTTAGTAAGGGGAAGGGGAGGAAAAATGTATGTGTGTGAGGACACCTTTGGTTTGGTTTTATATTTGGGGAAATGAAGAGGGTAACTTCTTTTAGACATGTTTTCCACCATTTTTTCTTCCCTTTACAAATTTACCTTTTCCAAATGGAATAACCAAAACGTCTAGCTTGGGAACCCAAGGATGCTCATTCCATTCTATATAGTTCTAATTGTGAACATTATTATATTTAAATCGATCCTAAATCTGCCTTCTTGTGATTTCCACCTCCTCCTCATTAATCTGTTCTCTGTAGTCAAGTAGAATAAGTGTCATCAGTCTTCCACATATTGGCCTTTTCAATGTTTGAAAACAATGATAATGTCTGCCCTAAATCTTTTCTTCTTTAAGCTGAACATCTCCACTTCCTTTAATCAAAGTTTTTCTGGCATGAATTCAAAGTCCTTCACCATCCTGGCTACTGTCTAGATTATTACTGTTTTTGGTAAAAATGGAATATCTAGCATCCAATCCACTGCCCCAAATATGTGTAGCTTTTAATTATATAGCTATATAAGAAATAGAATGGGTGATTGAAAAAACATATATTAAACACTTACAATGTGCAAAGGATACACATAGAAAAGCAAAACAGTCCCTCTTCTTCAAGAGCTCAGGGAAGAGAACCTCAATAAGGTGACACAGACACTTTACAGCATGAATTTCAACTATTAATTGTGGATTAGAAACTTTTCATCTTTGGTTTAACTCCCAGGTGAATTCAGAAAGGGAAGAGCATTTTTATTTGAAGGGATTCTCTGTAACTATGTATTTCACCAGTTATAGAAAATTAGAAATTGATTATGTTTTAATATATGATATAAATGATGTTTCTTTGTTTTAAATATTAAAATATATGTACACATATATACATGCATGTATATATATGCACCATGTGTACATATACATATATTGATTACCATAAATCACATTGAATTGTTTTATATCTATGACTCTTGTATCCCAATAAAACTACTTATTTATACTTCGTCTCCCATGAAACACTTCTTAACTTATGTCAGTGTTTGCATTCTCACTTCAATGTGACTTTTTAATGAGACCTTGGGTGTTCATCACTGGTTAAGAAGATGCTGATTATCTTCCATCTAGTTTCTATCTATAGACTTGACTTATTTCTTGTCAACACAATGGAAAGTGAGGTACCATAGAAAAAAACAAACTTGGAGTCACAGGATCTAAGATTAAATCCCAGCTTTGTCAGTAACTTACTCTGTAACATTAGGCAAGTCTTAGGCAAGCAACCCCTTTGGGCTTCAGTTCCTTCTCATGTAAAATGAAAAGGTGGAACTGAATGATCTTCCTAAAGCAGCTGTTGTAACCATGTCAATGAATCTCCTATTCAATAAACTCTAGTGGCTCTGATTTCCTATAGGATTCAAATATAAAATATAAATTTTAAAGCTTTTTATAACCTGGCCCCTTCCTACTCTTTCCTCCTTTTTCTTGATATCAGAGAGCTGAGTTCAAATCCAGTCTCAGATATTTACTGTCTGTGTGACATTGTGATAGTCATTTAATCTTGATTGACTCAGTTTCCTCATCGGTAAAATGAATTAGAAAAGGAAATGGCAAACCATTCTAGTATTTTTGCCAATAAAATCCCAAAAAGGGTCACAAAGTCACACATGACTGAAACAACTAAACAAGAAAAACACACTCTGTGATGTAGCAAAACTGGTCTTCTCCTAATTCAGCATTTTTAATGTTCCCTGTAAATGAAATGATTTTCCTCCTTGTCTCTATCTCCTAGCTTCCCTCATTGTCTTCAAGACAGCTCAGATCCTAACCAATCCTTTCCCAATTTTCCTTAATCTTTAATTCTTTCTCTTTTGACATTATCTAATTTTTCCCTATGCGTACCTGTACATACAGATTCTGTATGGAAGTACAAGTTCCTTAAGATCAGAAACTATTTTTACTTTTCTTTATATCTTTCTCCAGTGCTTAGTACAATGCCTGGAAGATAAAAAATGTTTTTTTTGGATTGACTCTAATGGTGCTTTCAGCTCTAGTTCTATGATCTTATACAACTGGCTAGGTACTATACAGAACAATCAATGACATAAAATGAAAGAAAAGGTAGAATTGATCATCTTAATATGCCTTAAAACAAAAGAATTTGTTACTCTCTCCATTTAGGTTGTATATGAAATCCCTTGTGTTGGGTTAAGAAGGGTTACTTTTACCATCTGTACAGTAGCGAGAAAAATAACTGCCTTGACTTCTGATTGATGTACTAGGTATGTTCAGCTTAATGGTTTTCACAAGAAAAAGTTGTTTTTTCTTTCTAAAATTATATATGTGTGTGTATATATATATATATGAGCAAAAATTTTTAATCATCAAAACCTGCCTTCTCTCCATCTCACCTCAATTCCTCTCCCCCAAAATGAAAATAAAAGAAAAACAAAACCTTTATCACTTATTTATATAGTGAAACAAATCAAATTTCTGCACTGGCCATATCTTTTTAAAAAGTGGTAGGTAGCATGTTTCATAAATAGTTCTCTGGAATTGTGTTTGGTAATTGCACTGAACAGAGCTTTTAATTCTTTCAACTTGTTTGTCTATAAAATATTATTGTCACCATTGTCTTGATTCTGCTCACTTCACTGTGCATCAGTTCATATATCTTCACATCAAACTCACTCAATCATTCCACAGTTTATGAGTACTCCCTCAGATTCCCATTTTTTGCTATTTAAAAAAAAGCTATAAATATTTTTATTCAATCTTAGAGTTTCTTTTGCTTAGGACTAATCTTTCCCTTATTGTACTCTTTCATTAATTCTTCCCCCTCCTATCTCCTCTATCACACCCAACAGATTGTATTATGTTTATGTATTCATCCCTCCCCTGACCAATTCAGATAAATATATTGTCTACACTCCTATCAACCCCTCCTCATTGTTTGTATAATTGTGTACTTGTACACCCTGATTATATGAAATAATTTCCCCTAACTTTCCTTTCCCTTCTTCTCCTAGTGTAATTTCCTTCCTCTCTTTCTTCTCTTATGATCAAAACATAAAAGAACTACTTCCAGTCCTTATCTACTTGGACTACATCAATGACTTCTATGGGTGATGGTGTTCAATAGCGACACATGCATCTTCCCCTCATATTAAAACATAGTTTATCCTTGTTTGTTCCTTCATCATTATTAATTCATATGTACCTTTTTATGTTTCTCTTAACTCATGTGCTTGAACTTCAAAGTTTCTATACAGCTCTAGTGTTCTCATCAGAAATGCTTAGAAGCCTTCTAACATTAAAAATCCATTTTTTTCTTGTAGGATTATCTTTAGTGTTGACAAGTAAGTTATTCCTAACTGTAAATCTTTTGCCTACCTTATTTCTGTTCTTTTATAGTTTTGACTGCTAAATCATATTTGATCTTGACTATAGTTCCTCAGTACTTGAATTCTTTCTTTTTAGCTCCTTGTGGTATTTTTTTCTTTTACTTAAAAGCTCCAAATTTAGCTATAATGTCCCTGGGAGATTTTGCTTGGAGATTTCTTTCAGAAAGTACCAGTCAATTTTTTTTCAGTTTCCATTTTGCCCTCTAATTCTGAGACAGCAGGGAAATTTTCTTTTAATATTTCTTAAAATATGATATCTAAGGTTTTGTTTTAGTCATGGCATTCAGGTATCCCAGTGACTCTTAAATTTGTTCTCGATACATTTTCAACATGAATTGCTTTTTTTATGAAATAATTTATATTTTCTTGGAGGGGGGAGGGTTAATCTTTTGACTTTGTTTCAATGTTTTCTTTTTGTCTCATGGGCTCATTGGCTTCTATTTCTTCTAACTTTCTGGGAATTTGTTGCTTGGACACAATTTTGTACCTTTTTTAAAAATTGTTTTTTCTCCTTCCAATTTTTACTTCCATACATCTTATTTCTTTTCCAGTTTTTTCCTCTATCACCCTAATTTCATTGACAAAAAAAAAAAAAAAAACTTTTTTTAAACTCTTGCTTCATCTCTTCCTGGACTCCTAGTCAAATTTGTGCCCAAACTATTTTTCTCTGAGGCTTTGCTTATTTATGTGTTGGAATCATCTCTTCTTCTGGGTTAATGGCTTGAGTGTGTTTATAACCATCAAAGTTTTTTAGGGTGAAATTCTTTATTTATTCATTCTTCTAGACAGGTTCCTGACTTTCGAGTACACATTAGGGCCGGTTTCTGTGCACTTCTGAAGGACGGTTACAAGTCCTCTTGCTGTTTTTCTTGGGGTACTGAGTGTGCTATCATTCCAAGATCTCAGGAATAATTCGCACTAAGGACCTGTCAGCCACTCCCAAAAAGCTCTGATCAAGGCAAAGTTGATTGTTGTCTCCTGTTCTTAACTCTGCAAGTTCCTGAGTTTAGTTTTGAGTAACAATAGAATGCAGTTGGACTCAGCCACTATTGGTTCAAAGCAACAGAACTGCAGAGTACTCTTTGATATGGAATTCCTGACCTAGTGATTCCTCTGCCTCTGTTGGACTCTGCTGGGGTCTGAATCACACTGCTCCTGCCTCTGAACCTCCTCCTCTCTCAATACACATCCCAGAGTCTGTGTTTGGCAGGAGGCAGGGGAGACAGAGCACAAGTCTTCTTTCCTCCTTTAATTTTGTAACTTGGAATTCTATGTATGTAATAAAACTGCTGTTCTCATCAAGATGCCCTGCCATAGGTCTGAATGTGACCTTTGTGATTCTGGGATCTCCATTTGCCCCGTTGCACCGTCTCTCCCTGAGTGTTGGAGTGTTTTATGTAGTGGGTTCTTGGGTTTTTGCTCAGAGCCATCCCCATTGTCCACAACCCTCTCCATTCATCTCTCTGTGATAACTTACTCCAAAAAATATGACTCACTGTGATTTTTTTCTTCAATTGCCCCATCAGGATTCAGGGTGGTGCATTCTCTGAATGTTTGGAAGAATCCGGATCAGGGAAGCCTCTCTTTTCAGCTTCCTCTTTCTGCCATCTTGGAAATAAAGAAAGAAAGGAAAGGAAGGAAGAAAGGAAGGAAAGAAGGAAGGAAGGAAGGAAGGAAGGAACGAAGGAACGAAGGAAGGAACGAAGGAAGGAAGGAAGGAAGGAAGGAAGGAAGGAAGGAAGGAAGGAAGGAAGGAAGGAAGGAAGGAAGGAAGAGAGGGAAGGGAAGGAAGGGAAGGGAAGGAAGGGAAGGGAAGGAAGGGAAGGGAAGGAAGAAAGGAAGAAAAGGAAGGGAAGGGAAGGAAAGAAAAGGAAGATTTATATCCTACCTCTGACTCTTCTTATGTGGTTGTGGACAAGTTGTTCAATCCTACTGGCCTCAATTTCCTTATCTGTAACCATCAATTGTTTCTTAAGTCTTTTTTCACTCTTAATTTATGATTCTATGATCTTATACTGTGTTCCTGAAATAGTGTTGACTGCCTTATGAGGTGCATTCAGGTGTTAGCGACAACCCTGTGAAGTTCTCCACTTCCCTGAGGCTTATCCAAGTCTGTATTTTCCTCTATTACCAAAAAAGATGCCTGTATTAGGAGGATGTCCCTCCCCCAATTCAATTTAAAACCCATAAAAAAAAGAGTTGTGTCCTGAATCATCATTAGCAAGACTGCTGCTCTGACAAGTACCAGTGTATTTTGAATCAAAGGCTGACTGCAAAAACTCTTGTTCTTTGTGTGGTTATTTTAAAGTGTTGACATTTGTAAAATATCTAAGGCTCTTCAGGTGAAAGGTGCTGTTGTGTGTAAATTAAGAAGAAAAAGCCCAAGAAAATTTGTCAAGTGGAGGGGAAAGAAATGAAGGAAGAAGAGATGAGGTCGTTGACATCAGGTAGTTCCCATTCTCTTAGAAAAGGAGGAGGCAAGCTTATTTGCTGTCAGGGCAGGATGTTGATAATGAAAAGAGAAAAGAAAAATTTAAGAATAATAGCTGTGGAGGATAAAATAAGAAATTGATAAAGGAAGAGCTAAATTGGTCTTCCTGTTGTTCCTTATAAAAGACCCTACATCTTCTGTCTCGCCACCTGTGGACAGCTATCCACAATGCATGGAAGGCATTTCCTTCTCATCTCCATTTCTTTCAATCCCTTCTTTCCTTCATAACTCTGTACACATGCCTTCTTCTACATAATTATCATCTTCACCCCCCACAATAGAGTATTCTCCACAGTCCAAAAAGTTCATCTTGCATTTATATTACACATATATTGTTTCCCCCAATAGAATGTAAGCTCTTTGAGGAGAGAGACTTCCATTTTTTAATACTTATTACATATCAGAGTTTCTGAGCTAGAGGTGTTTTTAATAAAGCTTTGTTGATTGATCAAATAGAATTATCAACAATCAGCTGAGGCTAACAGTTATAGACCATGAAAGTATAATGTATAAAATCAGCATTAGTGACTTTCTACAAGGTCATTCTTTCTCTCTGGAGATTTCATTCTTCTGAACCTATAGAGATTAAGTTTATGCTGTTTTCCAATCAATCAACAAACATTTGTTAATCATTTACTATGTACCAGAAAATGTCTTTTCAAATACTTAATGATAGTTAATAAGGTCCCCATGAAGTTTCCCTTCTCCCAGCAAAACATTTTCAGTTTCCTCAAGATTCTTTCCTTAATATGATTTTAAATTTATTTATCATTATCATCATCATGATTGTATTTCCCTGTAAATGTAATACAGTTTGTTAATGTTTTTCTTAAAATATGGTACCCAGAAATGAAAACAGAACTTCCTCTAAATATGGTTGAGGCAATAAGATTATTTTCTCTCTCTAAATGTAGGCACTGGATTTGTATAAATGTCACCTAACACTGAATTGTTTTACTTCAGAAATCTTGTTTTAGTATTTAAGAAAGCAAGTTACATCTAGAAAATATAAACTGGATTTCTCAGATTTTGTAGTAAGTAGGACTGAGTATCCCCCCAAAAAATTCCTAATTGGAAAAATAGGAAGAAAGTAGAAAATTATAAGTGGTAATCATGGTATTCAAGCCTAGTCAACTGAGATAGAAGGCCTAAGGACTAGGTATTGCCTGAGATAATACAAAATATAAAATGAGAAATGTCAAAATGATAAAAATCATTAAAATGGACAAATGCTTATTTCTATATACTATAAAATAACATGTATTCCTTTTCCCCAAAACTGTCTTATCCTTTCATAATAAAGCAGGTTTGTCTTTGATTTATTTATGTAGTCTATGCTCCATATTTCTGAAAAAGAGAAAATGTTGGCAGTGGCCTAGTTATGGTACAAAAGAATCCTTGGAGACTCTTCAATAAGTGGATGTGAGAAAGAAAAATATTCGAGTGTAGAAATCAAAGTGAGCAGTGCCCCTAAATCCTTCTTTGCTTCATAATAAAGCATATGCTTTTGTGTTGAGATTAAAAAATGTTTGGGGCCTGGGACATCTCTGGAGTTGGTTAACTTGGGTGACCAAGAACTAGCATAAGGTCACCACATCAGTAGGAAATGGGTAACAAGAGTGAAGAGGAAGTGACCAAAACAGAGACAAATTCAATTAATTGAATGTCATGATGTCATCAATACCATACCACATTTGGAATGAAAAGATCCAAAGTTCCTAAGTCCCAAGTTCTACTTTTTACCATCTGAATGATTTGGGTAAATCAAAAATTAAGCTAAAATTATTATCCAATAAAATTTTTGAACTTCTCTTTCTAAACACTAAAATAAGATTATAATTAACCAGATTTTTTTCCTCATAATTTGAAATGTATATGCCCAGAAAAAGAATGATATTTCTTCCCAGAGAATTACCTGAAAGAAATGGTCCCCAGATGGATCTTGTGAGAACAATTTGTTACAACAACAGGTAGCTAAAGCAGATGCTATAGAGCCATTAGAGCTTGGTCAGGAATTGAAGATGCCCACCTCATTCATTGCATCTAGGCCATTGCCATTCAAAGCCATTGGACTTTGAGATTGAGACTGACAATTTTGTGCAACTCTGTCTCACTTAAATCCAACTTACATGCAAGTAAAGACATCACTATGATGCCATTGCTCCTCCTCTTCAAAAACAAAAAAAAATGAACAGCAAGGAAAAAAATTTAATGAATTCCAGTCTTACTGTGAGATTCAGACCAGGAGTGAGCAAAAATAGCCCAGCTAAATCCAAAGTGAAGTCTTAAAGAGGGCACATCTGAGGAAAGTAGATTAATCCTAGGGCCAACTGAGCCCAGAGCAGAATTCCAACGTGTCTGAAATGAGTGTTTTTTGTTGCTGGCCTGAGTGACCACAAGCTCTCCATTTTATCTTCCTTTTAATAGGGTTAAATAGATACTGCTGAGATCCTCTAGGCTCAATGCTCATTTGACCTGAACTTCAGTTTCTCCAACTCAGTTGTCCCCTTGAAGCACATCTAGTCTCCACTAGCAACTTTTCAAGATCTACATCCATAAATAAGAAATTATTAGGAGAGCCACAAGTTACATATAGGACTTCCTTGTATTTATCTACTTAAGTGAAATGTTATATACTCCTTGAAAGATGATGAGGGGATTTCCTCATACTAAGGTCACTACAGATCCTCTTAGGCATTACTGTACTATTTGTCTGGTGGCATTTTTTTCCAATAGTACTTTATTTTTCCAAATATATGCAAAGAAAGTTTCCAATACTCACCTTTGCAAAATCTTGTGTTCCAAATTTTTCTCCCTCCTTCTCCCCAAGATAGCAAGCAATCTAATATAGGTTAAACATGTGCAATTCTTCTAAACAGTTCCACATTCATCATACTGCACAAGAAAAATCAGATCAAAAGGGAAAAAAACACAAGAAAGGAAAAAAAAAACAAGTAAAGAAACATCAAAAAGGTGAAAAAACTATGCTCTGATCCACATTAAATCTCCATAGTTCTCTCAAGATTACCAGGTCTTAACTCTGAGATACCACTACACACCTGTCAGATTGGCTAGAGTGACAGGGAAAGATAATGTGGAATGTTGGAGGGGATGTGGGAAAACAGGGACACTGATACATTGTTGGTGGAATTGTGAACACATCCAGCCATTCTGGAGAGCAATTTGGAACTATGCTCAAAAAGTTATCAAACTGTGCATACCCTTTGATCCAGCAGTGTTTCTACTGGGCTTATACCCAAAAGAGATACTAAAGAAGGGAAAGGGACCTGTATGTGCCAAAATGTTTGTGGCAGCCCTGTTTGTAGTGGCTAGAAGCTGGAAAATGAATGGATGCCCATCAATTGGAGAATGGTTGAGTAAATTGTGGTATATGAACGTTATGGAATATTATTGTTCTGTAAGGAATGATCAGCAGGATGAATATAGAGAGGCTTGGAGAGACTTACATGAACTGATGCTAAGTGAAATGAGCAGAACCAGGAGATCATTATATATCTCAACAATGATACTGTTTGAGGATGTATTCTGATGGAAGTGGATCTCTTCGATAAAGAGAGCTAATTCAGTTTCAATTGATCAAAGATGGGCAGAAGCAGCTACACCCAAAGAAAGAACACTGGGAGATGAATATAAACTGCTTGCATTTTTGTTTTTCTTCCCGGATTATTTATACCTTCTGAAGTCAATTCTCCCTGTGCAACAAGAAAACTGCTCGGTTCTGCACATTTATATTATATCCAGGATATACTGTTAATCTATTCAACATGTAAAGGATTGCTTGCCATCTGGGGGAGGGGTGGAGGGAGAGAGGGGAAAAATCGGAACAGAAGTGAATGCAAGGGATAATGTTGTAAAAAATTACCCTGTCATGAGTTCTATCAATAAAAAGTTATTTAAAAAAAAGATTACCAGGTCTTAACTGTATTTTGTTTTCAGTTTCTACTCATCCATTCATCTATTCCTTGTTACAAATCTCTTCCACCAAAAAGTGCTCCCAAATTAGATGAGACAAACTAATACCAGGGAGAGATGTCATTTCTTGAAGAAACAATTGAGAGAGAACCTCATTTCACCAGGGCATAATTTTTTAGTTATGACAGATTGAATCTTTCATTTAATTGATCAATCAATCAACAGGCATTTATGAAGTGCTTACCATTTTGTTAGGTGCTAAGGATACAAAATTTTAAAAAATGAAATAGTCCCTGCCATCAAGGAGTTTGATATTCCATCAGAGGAGACAATGTGTACATCATCCATGTGATATTCCTGTACATATTCCAAGGACTCATTGGCTAATACTCTATTACATAAGACTAAACAAAAAACATACAAAGTAGATTAATAAGGAACACTAATAGCTGGGGGTTTTAGAAAAGCTACTATTGGTATAAATTCTGTCTCCTGCCTTTCCATCAGATGTGGAGCTATATTGTTTCCATTTGAAATTTAACTTTACATAAAAATGAAGATAGGAAAACTGAGTACTGTACTTCTATCCTTGAAATATTAAAATATGAAGAGTAAGTCCCCCAGTATATTTGGTAGATCCTGCATGTCAAGCTTGGGTGGGAACACTGAATAAGAATTGTACAAAATAAAGGTTATAGATTTTTATCAGAGAAGAGAAACCCCACTCCAATGAGATTGTGGGTCCATATTGAAGTAATTAGGGCAGAGGTGTCAATTATTAATATTTACCTATCTTAATATTTAGCAAAGTACTCTGCATATTCATTTAAGAAACGTTTGCTGAAATGAGTTGAATTTGTTATTGAACACTATCAACAGATTGATGTTTTGGAACCTGGAATCTTTTGGAGCCTGGAATCCCTCATCTATAAATTAATTATACTCCTTATCTCTTTGTAGCTACATCTTTACAATGGAAATAATATTACTTACTCTATAGACAGAAGGCTTGTGAAAATTAATAAGATTATATTTGTGGAGTTCTACATATGCCATGAAGGAAAAGCAATAGATGTATAAATAGAAGATAACATGTGTAATTATGAGATACTTTTTCATAATCAAACATTCAGTTGCAGTATTATCATCTTTCTTGGGAACCTCTCCATTTCTGTTCCAAAGGAAAAACAAAACAGGACAAAATGCCAAGTGGAAATAAAATGTTTGTTTCATGAATTTTTAAGAGCCACATAAATTTACAACATTTGGAACTAAATAATATGCATTTTTTAATTTATTTGTTTCATGACTTTTAAACAAAGGCTATTTTAACACATAGGAAGGAAATTCTGATTTCAGACCTGATTTCAGGACCTTCATCTTCCACTCATCTTAAATCTAGAGACTATTTCATCTTTTCCTCTTCAGCTTCTCTTTTTCTGCTATAGGAAAAAACAAAAAAGAACCCATCACCCCATGTTAATTTCCCTTTCCCAGATGTTTAGCTGGAAAACAAAATCCTTTTAAAGCCTGAATAGACTAACACATGAATGCAGAAGTGTTGGTAACACCGAGGGTGTGACTGACACAGACAACTCCCACTCACTGAATTTTAATTATGTAGGCTCAGTTGTCATTTCTGTCTTCCTTTGTTAAATTCATAGTCATCACAAGGTGTGTACCTGTGAGAATGTCTTCAATTAACAAACTCCCAAAAAGCAAACCTAATAAAGATGGTATTTAGATTTTGAGCCAGAACTAAATTCAGATTGGGAAAAGGTTGGTCAGCTGTTAAATGAAGATGTTGTTTTCAGTTAATGTTAATGATTACTGCATTAAGACAGCTTATTTCTAGAAGTCACAAATGATTTGGGTACCAGATTTGAGGTTTGTTTGTGGGGTGGTTGTTTTGGGGGATTTTTTTTCTTAAAGGGGTTGTTTCTTCAGGACCCTTTCCCAATTCCGGGCACATGTATAATTAGTATATAAATGAAAAAAAGAAGAAAATATATTGGGCTTTGAGATAGGAAATGGAGTTTAAGTCTCTCTTCCTTTTATTGCTGGTTATAGAATTGAGCAAGTAGCAATCTCTCTGAACTTTGAATTTTCCCATCTGTAGATTGAGTGTTCTTTTAGATAAAGGATTCTTAATCTGGTGATCTTTGGACTTATTTTGAGAATATTTTGCCAACTGCACATAAGTATAATTGGTTTCTTTTGTATTCCTATGTATTTTAGTTCATGAATTGAGAAACATTATTCTGTGATGACACCAACAGGCTTTACCAGACTGTCAAAAGGATATATAATGCACATAAAAGATAAGAACCCTTATCTTCAGTCATCTCTATGGTCTTTTCCAAATCTAAATTCTATGTCCCTCTGTCCTAGTCAATTATTTGTTCATTTTAAAATATTTCAGAGTCCCATGATTTCTTTTTTTTATATACCTTTTTATTTACAAGATATATGCATGGGTAATTTTTCAGTATTGACAACTGCAAAACCTTTTGTTCCAACTTTTCTTTTCCTTCACCCCACCCCTTCCCCCAGATGGCAGGTTGACCAATACATGTTAAATATGTTAAAGTATAAGTTAAATACAATATATGTATACGTGTCCATACAGTTATTTTGCTGTACAAAAAGAATCGGAGAGTCCCATAATTTCATTTAGATGATATGATTTTATCTATATGATGACACAGATTATTATCCTCCCTGGACTTGAGAGATTTACTATAGCTGAAAACAACATCATCCTGTGGCCATCCCAATGATGAGTATCTCCAATTTATTCTGTCCATTTTTAAGGCTGGGCCAAATAACAATCCAGTCCTTAGCTGGACAATCAGTTTTTCTACTCTGGTATGACTTAAAGGATCTTGTGGCCTTTGACAAAACTTTTGAGAACCTAGGGTCATCTCCATACTACAAGGTGGAACCAAAGAAGGATTTTACCAAAGAAATCTAAAATTAATAATTTTTGAAGTCCCCAAAGTAAACTACAAAATGTTCCACTTAGTGAATCAACCTCATTGGAATATATTATATTAACTGTGTTTATTGCATTTGCAGGAATGCTACTCCAGAGGACTCTCAATTTAACAAAAGCATATGAAATGCAATCTTTTTTTTTTTTCACAAATTTTACTTTGTAAATAGGGGGCTGATTGAGAGGTAGAAAACCTAAGTTCAAAACCTATCAGATATATATGAGACATGGCTCACAAGTACACACTATTTAAAATCTCAGTGTTCTTAGAAACTCTACAAGCAGATAAGGTACTTACTTATGTTAGAAATTTCTTCACTGGAAGTTCCTTATACTGATAAAATCACAGATCTAATGTGTCTCCTTTCTAAGTGATAAATTCAAAACCAGAATGGATCAGAGTGAGATTTTTGATTCTCAGTCTAATATATCCCAAAATCTTTACAATATTCTCAAGATTGTCTTTAAGTAGAGAGTTTGAAGCTAAAATGTCCCACTCCCTCTCTTTATTTATAATAAAATATAAAAGTTTTCATGTGTCTGGTTAATTAACTCAGACAAATATGTAGGAACCCTTGGGTTTTCTTCTAACTGCAAATATCCTTTAATAGAAACATCAGTTTTAACCCAATAAACATCGGCTTTGGTTAAAATTGTAAAGATTAAGTAAGTTGCTGTTACCATGGGTTTGCTGTTCCCTGTATACTTATTCAATGTCATCAAAACTTAGTCAAATTATTATATCTTATTCAGTGACTTATCAAAGGAACCAGTGGTTCAACAAAGAAATCCTTGGTAATGTGTTGCTATCTAAATAACAGGTACATTTGCAAGTTAACTTAACAAGTACAGACAAAACTAGAATCTAGACTTTAAAATCAAGTTTATTTCTTAAATAAATACAAAAAATTATATTTGAGTTTTTAAAAGTAAATTAAAATAATTAGCTATGGAAAAGACTTTTTAATTTATCAGCTAAAACAATGAATTTTATTTAAAACTTTAATTTCAAAGAGCAGAATGTTTTATTGGTTTATTAATTTGTGAATTTTTTTAATAATAGGGGTTTGGGATTTTGTTATTTTTTTAATTAACTATTTTTTCCCAAGGAATTGAGTGAAGCATTTATCTATATTTAAACATATCCTCATCTCTTCCTTGCTATCTGCTAGTGTTTTCCCAACATTCTTATAAAATTGAAATAACAGAATTCATCTAATGATATATTTTTCTATCAATTTTTCCTCTGAAGAAAAGATGAAATAAAACCAGATCATGACTTTCTTTTCTGTCTGCTCTCTCTTTACCTCTCACCAAGTGTCCACACATCTTATCATTTTTCTATTTCTAGCTTTGCTACTTACTCCCCTTTCCTTTAGGCCTCTTAAATCCTACTCCATTTTTTGATACCCATATAAGAATCTTGCCTCCTCCATGAACTTTTCCTTGATTGTAATGATTTGTCACCTTCTCAACCTCAATATAATTTATTCATGGTTGCTATTTAAATTTTCAATTATTGGATTAGATTCAATTGTTTAATACCTATGTATGAAGTGCTTATGCTGGGTTCTGAGGATATACTTTTTAAATGACAATCTATTTCTTCCTTACATCCCCGTCCTCAGCTTATAGTCTAATAGGAAGTATGACATATAGGATTATGTGTAGGCCCATGTAAAATATATATGCCCACAAGGATTATTTTAATCGATACTAATGTACAGATATCTCCAGAATCTGGACCATTCCTCCCCAAGAGAGATTGCAATATCTGCCTTGAGGTAAACCTTGAGGAAAGGGCCAAAGCTAGATATTTGCTCCTTTTTCTACTTTCCTCTGAGAGGTATCAGACTATAATTACATCTACCTATCCCCTTTAATCATTGTTATTCCGGAGGTATGAGTTTGGATGCTAAAACAAAAAAGTTGATGCTAGCCCTTAGTTTATATTTTTCAGCCTAAGTCGTTTCCACCAATTCTTTCCTACACAAAAGACTGACGTTGAAAACCAATTTTTTCTTTTATATTGTTAAGACTTAATTGAACTTGCATAGATATAATATTCTTTCTCATCATATATGCCTAAATTCCTTGCTCTGGCCAGTTTACTCAGGTAACTTCAGGTTATCTTGGCTCTTGATTCTATTATTGTGGTTTCTAACTCTTTACTGTGCAGCTTGTACCTCTACCCTTGTAATTTCACCTACTGCCCACATTCTGGAGAAAATATACTAAAGGTCAAGCTAATCCAATCAAAGCTGTTGTAGCCATTCCCAAATTTTCCAAATCTCCTGTCTTCTTTAGTTAAAAGGTTTTCAAAAGGAGAGATCCAAATGATGTTACATCAAGCTGATGTCAGAGGATTTTTCTTTCTAGCCAATCAGCAGAAGACACATCTATATTACTTTGCTCTATCATCTCGTTAATCAGTATAAAAGATACTATCATTCATAATTTGAGGTCTTTGGTCATTGAGAAACCACTGAACACATTTATTGGCGATTGCTAGCCTTGCTAACAAAAGGATTATGCTCAGAACTTTGTTTCTCAGAATTTCTCCTTCAACAATTATCACAATAAGAAATGGAATAAATCCATTTATATAAGCAAATAGCAAACAGAAGCCAGAGAAGTTATACAAAGTGGAATTAACAAAAAAAAATACCCAAGAGTTATTGAAATTTGTAGATGGGATCAAATTAAATATCAACTCAACCAAAAGAGAGAGCCCAATCTCATCCATAAGAAAATAAAATCTCTGAAATCATTAGGGAAGCAAACTAGAAAATAGGAATATTGAGGAACTGGATTCCCTTATATATCTGTAGCTTCTAAGGACTTTTTCTTCTCTAGAGAGTCTTCCAAAGAATCACATAGGCCTCTCACATCAAATCTGTCCCTTACTGAGCTAAACATCTTGCTCAACATTCTCTTCATCAATCCAGAGTTACATCTCCTTGTGTAGACACAGTAGTATGCAAAATGTCCCAGGCTTAGGTAAAGATCTAGTTATATTAATAACTGAAAAAAGAAAATTATAAATAATTATAATAGTTCTAACTTTATTTCATTTGCTGTGTTAAGAGATCATTTTAAGACTTTAATAGAGAGTCATTTGAAAAGTGGTCCTAATACCCATAAAACTATATAGGCTAATAGAGAAATGTATACATTTCCACTATTCTGCTCTGTCTTAATTCTTTGTCAAGAAGATCATGGTTTGAGCTTTTGAACAGGGGTAACTCTTGATTAGTTGCAGCCTGAATCATTCTCCTGATGCTTTAGACAGTTAATTAGTAGTCCTGTTAAAGAAACTCTACTGATTCAGCCTTCACCCAAGCCTGGATAAGTGACCCCAAGAACTTTTCAACCATATCTGAGTCAGAGAAAGAATGCCTCCTCCCATATCTGGTACCAATTATGTTTTTTCAACCAAGGCTATTCTTAGTGTATATAATTTAACCACCCAAATCTCAACTTTGAGCATATTTACTCCCCAACACATATCCCTCATTCTCACATTGGAATGCGATGAACCTATAAGGATGAACCTGGTGTGTATGTATACATATGTGTGTGATCTTTATTTGCCTATTTGCCACACCGTATAATAAAACCACAGTAACAATTTCTTAAAAATTGCTGAATCCAAGTCTTAACCTATGAGGCTAAATAAATCAACAATTTTGCAAATGAACAATCCAGACAAAGCACCATGGAAAAGTTGAGAAAGAAACCATTTTTAACTTGTAAAACCAGGGAAGGCTTCATGTAATAGCCTTTAAAGGATTCCAAAAGCCAGAAATAATGTGGAGGAGGAGGACCAAAGAACAAGAAGAATGGTCTCAGAAATAAGAGTCTTGGCTAGCTCAAAATAAAATAGATTAAGGGAAGCATTATACGAGTATCTTGTCTCTTCAATGAGATTATAAATTCCTTGAATCTTCTATGTCTTTGTGTCCCTCAAAACACTAAGTATTGTGTTTTGTGTTTAGTAGGACCTGAAATGTGAGTTTACTGAAATGGGGAACTTCCAGATGTGGAAATTTTTTCTGCTCATGCATGTTCAGCACCTTCTCTGAAACTTAGTCTTGAATGCATAGAATGCTTTGAAGTTACATGTCGTGACCAGGGTCACACAACCAGTTTGTGTCATGTCTTCTTGTTTCCAAGACTGTCTCTTTTATGGGTCTACAATGAATATTTGCTCTCTTTATTTGTTCTTTCTCCTTCTCCTAGTGGAGGCTATACAAGATTTCTCTGCATGACTCAATGGATGCAAGAATAGTTCATCCAAAAGACTGGGATGGGGAATGGAACAATATTAAATCTTAACTCAAAATATTTTAGTTAGCTAGCCCTTAGTTTAGGGCTAGGTTTCATGTATGTCTGACAATCTATTCCCTTGTACTGGAGATAGGACTGATCTGGAAGTTATACTAAAGCCAGTAAGAATAGAAAATGGCTTGAGAGTAAACTAATACCCTAAAGAAGATAAGAACCCTTCCTGTGACCTAAAGACAAATAATAATCATGATGAAAGGGCAAAGCAAGGGCAAATCAGATTCTATTCTACTTAATTGAATTACATTTGTCATGGCAATATGTAGCCATGGTTTTAACAAAAAATTCTGGTTTTCAAATGGTCTTGGAGCTTTATAGACAATCGTCATGCATTGCTGGGAAAGGAAGATTCTCTGATCCTTAATCTCATGAGAGAATATGAAAGGAGATATCATGAAACAAAACCTTGATGTAGATGTGCCATGTGGATGCATGAGCCAAAAACAATGGTAGCCTCCCCTCTAAGGAGTAGGCTGTGCTTCTCACCCCCTACTGCCTCACACTCCTTCTCTATCCTACCTCCACCATGAAGGAAAGCCTCATTTGCTTTGTACCATGGCTTTAATAAATTGACCTGAGAAATGCTTGAAGATTAATCAAGTACTGTTAATGTGTGTATATGACACTGAGAAAGGAAGAAATCATAGAATTATGTGATTTTAGGAAAGGTTCTTCCTAAATCATCTAATATTTCTTATTCAATGCAGGATTGCCTAATATAGTATTTCTGATGAATCAACTAAGAATTTTAGAGCATGACCCACAGGTAGCAATTATCATAATTGGAAGTCTCTTATAGAGATTAATAACCTAAAATGAATTTCAATACCATCATTAGTATACCTCATTATAAATGTACATTAGTAAAGCATCTGCTAACTGGTACTTGAAGATAACATATATTGTATGTCAGAAGAAAGTTCTCTGGGGTCTATGAGCCTACAATCTGAGAAAGAGAATGCTGACCAGTATAAATGTGTAAAGAACATACAAAGCCAAAGAATTCCTAGCTCAAGTTGGAAGTTAAAAGAGCTAATACCATGGAGAAAAAAGACAAAAAGTCACTATATATAAAAGAGTGAACCTGGAATTCTTTCCTCCTAGTCCTATGAGAGTCAGATAAATTGTAGAATTGCAAGGCAGGATGTTGACTCTTTAGTAACTTAAAATTTTATCTGAATTTGAATAAAGGGATCATATCTACAAGGATGTTATAAATCTGGAGAAACTGCTTAAGTCTCTGAAGAAGGTTGGATCACCACTGGGGAAAGGCTCCTTAATTATCTATGGAATAAGATGTGAGTATTTTCTAAATTCCTTGTTGCATGAAATAAAAATAATATAAATAAATTTGTTCTCTGCTTTATAGAACTGATAAGAACTGATGTTCAAGGGACTCAGAAATCTTCAGTGGTCACATGAGCCAAAATTAAAATGAGAAATCAAAAAAATGAACAAACAAACAAAAAAGAAGTCCTAAACAAAGTCCTTAAAAGCCCAAGTTCTCAGGTTACTGGCCACAAACTATAAAGCTAAATATTTACAATGAAGTTGAAATATGGCATTATTTCTTATGTAGGACCTCAGAATGTATAGAAAATATCATCCAAAGAAACTTTTCATTCTCCAGAAAAGTTTCATGTAAGTTATGACTGTCAGATAAATCAATTAATCATATATGCTCTTATTTTAAAATGTGTTTTTTCTCATTACTTTTTTAATTCTTTTTCACAGCCCTAGTCATATCAGTCAAGAAATATTCCATTGTTTTACTGTTCCCAATAGATTAATTTTTTTGGCAATCAAGAGATAATCCTTTTCAGATTTGAAGTGCACTGAATTGAGAAAATGAAAAAAAGTGATTTTAGGTACTTAAAAAAATACTTTTCATCACTTTGTCATGCTGAGGGAATTCTCAGCTAAGAATCTAGCCAAGAGAAACTGAAAAGATTTTTTTTCTCCTTGTTCTGGCATTCAGTCTTCTCTGGAGATACTGAAATCTACTTGATGTAATTGTAATTCAAGTTGTCCCCATGTAGTAACTTCTTGCTGGTAATTTTAAGT
The DNA here is from genome assembly GCF_016432865.1 of Antechinus flavipes. Lineage (NCBI taxonomy): Eukaryota > Metazoa > Chordata > Mammalia > Dasyuromorphia > Dasyuridae > Antechinus > Antechinus flavipes. The sequence continues at coordinate 360,323,930 of NC_067400.1, forward strand.
CAAACTTCAGCTATTTGTCAACTGGTTGCCCAGAGATACCACAATGGCCAATTCTCCATCCCCTTTCCCATAGCAACGCTCTGTTATTTCCTGATCATCTTCTGTACAGAGGGCGTCTATATTTCTAAGTCTATTGTGCCACCCCTGGGTTGTCTAGCTGACATCCATGCTGAGACCAAAGTAAATCACTAACCTTCTGATCACAAAGACTTTTTTTGGTGTTCCTTCTCAAAAATCTGAAGCACTACTAATCTATTATTGAATTCTTCACAAGCAAAACATCTAAGTTTTAAATTATAGAAGTAGTAATATAAATCTTATTTTCCTAGAGTCTGAACTAGATATTTCTCTAAAAAGTTGCATTAATTCTTAGGACCCAAGGGGTTTCAGGTTTGCTTGGAAATAGTAATTTCCAAGTTGTAGCCTATTAACCTCAAAGAATTCAGGAGTCTTAGCTTTAGACAAATTTAAGTTTTGAATTAGGTAAAATAGAACTAACTTAACTCCCAGTGGAGTCATAATACAGCAGTAAATCAGAAGTAGGGAAAGATAAATGAAGGAAATAAGCATCTATATAGAGCCTATTATGTACCAGGACCTATACTAAGCTCTTTATAAATGTTATCTCAGTTGATCCTCACAACAACCCTGGGAAGGAGGTTCTATTATTATTACTATTTTATATTTGAAGAAATGTAAGCAAACAGAGATGACCTGCCCAGGACTAGTATAACTAATAAGCACTACTAAAGCAAAATAGGCATATTGTTCTAGTTTTAGGATTTATAATTTAAATAATCATTATCAATGAAGAGACATTTCAGCTCCTAAGGAGTTGGAAAAGATGTAAAATAAGCAGACAAATTTTGTAGAGCTGTTTCCTCAATGGAGTAGAGAGATGTACTAGTATTTGTCTTGCTGTTAAGTCAGTTCCAATCCTGCTACTTTTTAGTTCTGTGACTTTACCTTTAGGCCACATGATGTAACTTCTCACTTCATGTTTCTCACTTAACATTATACAATAAAAGGATTGCATTAGATCATCTCTATAATCCCATCCAATCTTCACAGTAAAAATTAATGAAGCATAAAGATTCTGGCTCACTACCTCAACTCCCACTTTTACTAGCAAGTCAATTCCCCAGAAAAAAGCTGATTTCTTCTCCCCTTAAATTTCTAGGGGAAATTTGAAGAGTTTGGGTGTTTCATCTAAAATTATTAATTTTAACAAAGAAATTAAAGCCATTTCTAGTCATATAAAAATATTCTAAATCACTATTGAGTAGAGAAATGAAAATTAAGACAAATCAGAGGTACCACTACACATCTCTCAGATTGGCTAAGATGAAAGGAAAAGAAAACGATAAATGTTGGAGAGGATGTGGGAAAACTGTGACACTGATGCACTGTGGGTGAAGTTGTGGACTGATCCAACTATCCTGGAGAGCAATTTAGAACTATGCCCAAAGGATTATCAAACTGTGCATTTGATACAGTAGTGTCTCTTCTGGGCTTATATCCCAAAGAGATCTTAAAGGAGGGAAAGGGACTCACATGTGCAAAATGTTTGTGGCAGCCCTTTTTGTAGCAGCAAGAAATTGGAAACTAAATGGATGCCCATCAGTTGGAGAATGGCTGAATAAGTTACTGTATATTAATGCTACAGAATATTATTGTTCTATAAGAAACAACCAGCAGGATGATTTTAGAGAGGGCTGGAGAGACTTACATGAACTGATGCTAAGTGAAGTAAGCAGAACCAGGAGATCATTGTACACGGCAACAAGAAGATTATATGATAATGAATTCTGATGAAGGGGGCTCTTTTCAGCAGTGAGATGATTCAGGCCAATTCCAACAGTCTTCTGATGGAAAGAGCCATCTGCACCCAGAGAGAGAGAACTGTGGGGACTGAGTGTGGAATACAACAAAGCATTTTCACTTCTTTTGTTGCCGTTTGCTTGTATTTTGTTTTCTTTCTCATTTTTTTTCCTTTCTGATCTGATTTTTCTTGTGCAGCATGATAAATATGGAAATATGTATAGAAAAAATTGTACATGTTTAACATATATTGGATTACCTTCTGTCTAGTAGAGGGGAAAGGAAGGGAGGAAAATTTTAAACACAAGGTTTTGCCAGGGTGAATGTTGAAAACTATCTTTGCATATATTTTGAAAACAAAAGCAATTATTTTTTAAAAATAAAATAAAATTATTAATTTTAGTTTCTATTGTTTAATATTATTGATTTTACTGTGTTCAACTCATATCATTTGGGAAATTACTATCTCCCCAATCTTAATTTGATCACTTGTTTTCTACTCAATATCATTTACTAAATTAACCAAGTAGTTACAAATTATTAGGAATATCTTGTAAATTCAAAGGAACATCTGCTGAGAATTCATTACAAGGAAAATACAAGTGTATCCTCTCTTCCAAAACCAGGGCATATTATTCCTCTACTAATTCTCTTAGTCCCTCAGGATATCAGTTCAAACAAAGTGGGCACTACGAAACATTCGCTCCATAAAGTTTACTTCTTAGTGGGGCATAACCAATGGAAAAGTCATAATGTTGCTTTAAGGACATTGTATCTCAGCTGTCAGATCCAGTCACTTGCATTAGGTCAAGCAGGACTCCACTGAACTTGACCACTGCATACTACTGCATAGCCTTTACTATGAGTTCCAGAATTTCAATTTCTGTCTCTTGTGATCTTTCAAAGTTCACAGGGTCATAACCTAGTCCATTCCCTCTCCAAACCTTAGTCATCTAGAATCAAGGTAGATTACACATAACAGAGACAGAAATAGAGTCAGCAGCATGCAGTCACATTGCCATCCAAAGCAGGGTCCATTTTCACCCCTCCTTTATCTCTCTTTCCATCCAGAAGACTATAGTTTTTCTTCTTCCTTAAAAACCATCAAGAAAGAGTGATTCATTCACTCTAGCTTTTTGTGTGCAAATTGAGTTCCAGCTCATCTTTCAGTTAAAAGACTTTTTTGTCACCATACATTTGTTGTTTTGTAAGCAACAGAAAACAATCATATGGTTTTTATACACTGAATCAGGAAAGGACAAGGACTTTCCATGAGGCCCTTCCAAAAACATGGATATATCAAGACTAAAATCCTATTGGCCAGTCTCCCATTACATAACTTTATTTATGTTATTTCATTTGATCTTCTCAATGATCCTGGGAAGCAGGGGCAAGTAATATATCATTTTTAAGAGATGAAGAAACTGAGACTGTAAGATGCTAAATAACTAGTCCAGAATCACACAGGTAGTGATTATGTAAAGTAAAATTCAAAATAAAATCTATTTTACTGTCTTATAATCTTTACAATATCACTTAGCTGCATATGACTCCCACTTCCCAAAAGAATAAAAAGTAAGAGAAGACTATTTTATAAATTTACTTATTGTATATGCTTATTATGTTATACATATTTATCTTGACCTCATTCCAAAGTCTTAATTCCAAACTTCTTTCTCTTATTCCATCCTAGCTGACATCCCTCCATTCATTCTCACATTGACCAGATATTTCGTGAGTACTTATTATGTACAGAGATTGTTTTCAGTGTTGTGGGATGTATCAAGTTGAATTAGGATAGAGTCACTATCCACAAGGACCTTCCAAACTTGTTGGAACTTCACATACAAAAATAACTTCAATAGAATAGATAATGAAATATACTTCACTCTTTCCATTTAAAAAGTGGGGACAATGGGTACAGAATATTGCATATTCTGTCAAAAGTCACTTTTAGTTAACCATTTTTATTTCAAAAGAGGGTTATTAAGGCAGCTAGGTGGTGCAGTGGGTAGAGCACCAGCCCCAAAGTCAGGAGGATCTGAGTTCAAATTTGGTCACAGATACTTAATACTTCCTAGTTGTGTGACCCTGGGCAAGTCAATTAACCTCAATTGCTTCAGCACCAAAAAAACACCTTATCTTTCAGTGAGGCAAAACAACATAACTACATACAAGAAATAGTGAATAAATCAATTTGGATAGAATGGAAATTATGTGACTATAATGTTGATGATGGCAATAACAATTCCTCGCATTTAAAAAATACATTAATATTTACAAAGCATTTTGCTGACACCACTCTTTTAAGTTTGGTATTCCAACTATTATTATCCCTATTTTATAGATAAGGAAGCTAAGAGACAAAAAGGCTAAGAATGCAATACTTATGTGTAGTAGTAGAAGATAAGGCTGGAAATATAGATTGGCTCAGGTTTATTAGTAAACCATGAGGAATCATTGAAGAATTTAAGCCATCTAACCAAAATTGGTCTTAGATCATATACCATACTACACAAAAAAGGCAAAATGAACTGATTATATCATTAAAATATTAAAAGAAAAGCAGATTGAATAGCATTTACACTTGTAGGTAGAAGATTTATTCTTAACTAAACAAGGGATAATAGCAGTTACAAAAAAAAAGTAGACAGTTTTAATTGATTACATAAAATTGAAAAACTTCTGCACACAACATGTGTCTGTGCACTCATGTAAGTGCCCATGCGTACACACACACATAAATATACACATGCACACACACACACAATAATGCATTTCGGAAAAGCAGGGGGAAAGATCTTTGTATTTGGTAACCAAGATATAAAAACAACTAAAAAATATATAGAAAACTAAAATCCATTGCCCAAAAGATAAATGTATATGAACAAACATTTCTAAAAAATTCTGAAGCTTATATCCATCACTAAAGGGAAAATTAAATAGGGACCTGACTTCCTCATCACCTTCAGCAACAGCTGCTAACTGTCATCAACAGGCAGACAGACTTTTTGAGAGTGGCTGCAACCACCAGAGCACCAGTCCTCCTTCTGGCCCAGCCCTGACAGCCACCGTCCAGGGAAACAACAACTTATATTTAAAAGCTTCCATGTGTGTTGTTCTTTCCAGTAGAATGTGAACTCCTTGAGAACAAGAACTATCTTCTCTATTCATATCCCCAGAACTTAGCACCATGTTTTGTACAGAGTGAAACTTTAATAAATGCTCTATTCGTTCCTCTATTCAAAAAAATTTCAAACTATTCATCAACATATGATAGAATGCAAATCACTGAAGATATACCTAATTCACAGCAAATGGGTAAAGATGGCAAAAGGTGAGACTAGTCATTTGTTAACAGGATTGTGTGCAGTGAGGCATACTAGGACCCAGCTGGTGGAGCTGTGAACTGGTACAACCATTTGTAAAACAATTTGTAAGACAATTTGAAAATTGAAGTGACTAAAATGTCCATAACCTTTGACCCAGAGAGTCCAGATACATAGATAAATAGACAGATAGATAGATAGATATGCCTAATAGTGGAATCTATTTATATATAGATATAGATATAGATCCTTGGGAAGTCATTAATTTTTAAAAAGTGCCCACATATTCAAAATATTTCTAACACCATTTTGTGTGTGTGTTAACAAAGAATTATAAACAAAGTAGATGTCCATCAATTAGGCAATGGCTAAACATCATGTAAATGTAATAGAATATTACTGTGCTATAACAAATGATGAATATGATAAATGATGCTTGAAGAGATTTATATGAATTGATACAGAATGAAATAAGCAGAGCCAAGAAAACAAATGACTACAATAATGAAAACAAAGAGAATAACCAGAAAATGATAGAAAATCAGTGTTGAAAATATACAGAAAATAAGCATGCCTCCCAAAAAGAGATATGGAAGGACAACTCTCCTCTCTTCTTTTTGGGGCATGGAACATTGCAAGTTTTCATATTTTTTAATATCTTTATTGGTTTTGCTGGACTGTTTCCACCACCACCACTTTTTTTACTTTAGGAAAAATCTATTTGTAAGAGAATTTTTTTAATAAACCAAAAATCTGCTTTTTCAAAACTTTCTTCCATCAATTCTAACTCTTCCCTAAGGGATCGAACAAAAAGATCCAATCCCTCTTCCATCTGACAATCTTTCAAAATATCTAAAGACAGCTAATATGTTTTGGAACCCAAAAGCTCCTCTTGTCCAAGTTACTGCGTTCTACTTTTTTCAATTGATCATCATATAGGGGAAAGGATTAAAGGAGCAAGCATTAATTAAATACATACTATGTGCCAAAGTACTAAGTGATTTATAACTTTTATCTCATTTCTTATTATCTTATATTCTTATTATCTCTTTCCAACAACCCTGTGAGGTATATGCTATTATTATATCCATTGCACAACTGAAGAAACAGACCAAAGAAGATTACAAGACTTGTCCAACATCGCATAGCTAGTAAGTATTTGATGACTTCATGACTCCAAGCTAATACTTTATTCACTGCTCCAGCTAGCTACATGGTTTCTAGTTCTTTTCCCTTGTGGTCTAACTCTAGTTACTCTAGTCCTTAGCGTCCCTTCTAAAACATAATACACACTATTCCAAATATGACTTGATCAGAGAAGGCAACAGTGGTATCACCTCCTTCGTTCTGGACACTCTGTTTCTCTTAATCCAGTTTAGCTGCATTAGTTTTTGGTAGTCTAATAATTTTATTGTAAACCTGCTACAGAGACTGCTTATCCTCACTGTCAATCTTAGATTGTATTAGAACTAATCTTAAGGAAAAAAGAGTCCTTAGGCATCCCAGAAGCTACTGTTTGAAAGACAGATCTTCAGTTGTGGGATGCCCCCATTCTTCATCAAATTCCATTTTTTTTTCAAATTTAAGACTGTGGAGATAGAATAAATTTAAGATCGCTAAGATTTGTATTAGTACAAAATAGGTATTTTTTAGTCCCTACCAAGATTAACTTACTTCTTCAAGAAGACTTCGTTTGCTATAAAATATAATCCACATTTTAAGAAATCAAACTTCTGACTTGACTGGAAATGTTGCTTTAAAAGTTCTTCCTAAGGATGAGGGATAGTTAGTGGAATGCATAACCCATGAAAATGCCAGAAAGCAGACCAGCTGTTCTGGCTCTCACAGAGACCAGGAAAAGCTACAGAAAAGAAAGACAGACACCGGTGTTCTTCCTTAGTAAAGTTCTCTCCAGAAGAGACTAAAGAGAGACTCAAGCACTTTATTATCATTAATAGTACCCTTAAATGCTTTCTAAACACAATGTTGCTAAGGAAAGACAAATGAAAACAAAAAAAAATTGATAAATCAGTCAGTGTATGAAGGGACTATGAGAAAGTTAGGGTCAAGGAGAAACTTTAGCATTCTCAGACAAACTGTCTCTCCTCCTTTCTGGGCAGGTTTCTTATCATTTCTGCAAATTCTATTCTCATGAGAACTCAGTACTCCTGAAGCTTCCCAGCTTCTGCCGACCAATAAGCAGACAGGAATGGGGGTTTGTGCCAAGTCAGAATGACACGAATTACTGCAAACTGAGAGCAGATTGAGCAGGCCAGAACGCCTGGGAAAGTGCAGCTTGGAAAAGCAAGCTATGCACAGACTAGGCAGGTGATTACATCATCAAGTCAGGTGTGATTACCTGGGAGGTCACAATAGCTAAAATCTGAATATTGGCTATTGTCAGAATGGCACAGTGGGAAAGAGCACTGAATTGATAGTTAGAGAGGACTGGATTCAAATCCCTATTCTTAGTCTCTAACCTTGGAAAAATAGCTTAATTTCTTTGAGTCTTTTTCCTAATATGTAAAATGGGGATAATAATTGTATCTGACAGTTATGAGAATCAAATGAAATCATACACATAGAGCTCTTAGCAAATCTCATAAGTGCTAGCTATGATTACTATTATTTTTATGAAAGATAGTTTGGTATAATGGCTAGTGACCTGGCCTCAGGTTCAATGATCCATCCTGATCCATCCTGGCTCTGTATCCCTCTGCAGGTCCTTCTCAGTGCTCTAGGTCTGCTGAAGTCACATGGATGAGAGCTTCTCCAGGGTAAGTTCCAAGTACTGTCAGTATCCCATCACTGAACTAACTCCTACCACCTCTTGAAACAAATGAGAGAAATGAGATAATTGATCAGTTCTTGTGGGGTGCATGAGCTGTATCCATTTTCAGGAGTTTCCCAAGGACCAAAGTTTGCTCTTAGATCTCCAGTAATTGACTTGGTATTACTCTTTACAAATGAAAAAGATCCAAAAGACCAACTTTATGGCTGTTCCCTCCCTTTTTTTTCAAAGGTTATCATGAAGGAACATTTCTAACTCACAATAACTCAATCTAATCAGTTTATCTCCGATCAATGAGTTACAATCCAAACCCAAAATAAAGGGTGTAAACATATCAGTTTGATCTAGGAATCTCCTGATCAATCTCCCAATAAGCAATTCGAGAATAGGTACTGTAACCTAGCCAAAACTCTATGGTTATAAACCTCACCACATATAATAATGTATCATAATTCCCCCTTTCCCTCAAGTTTCTCCTAAAAGAGACAACTAAACCAGAGCAGTCATTTTCAAATATTTGTAGAGCTGTTATATGAAAGAAAGATTAACTTATTCCAAGTGGCTTCTAAAGGTAATAATAGGCTCAGTGACTGGAAGTTCTATGAAGGATGATTTCTTTCAATATAAAAAATAACCTCCTAACACAGAATAGCACAAAAATGTATAATCCAACTAGTATGATAGCTAATTCTTTGTTGTTAGAGATGTCCTAGCCCTAGATGGATACTAATTGACCAAAATGGTAGAGAAAATTTCAAAAATACTAGATATAGACTAGAGCCTTTCTAAATCAGATTTAATTATTTTAATGGATCTCATCACAGTTTTGTTCCAGAGAAAATATTGTTGGGACACTAAAACAGTGAGTCAATTATCAAAATAGTTCCTGTGAATAAGATCAAAAGTTAAATGTTGATAATTTTTTCATGCTGATTTTCTACAGCAGTGTGTAGTAGTCTTTGTTCTGAACGTTCCAAAAAGGTGAAATGCTTTTGCTTTGGTTAATAGCATCTACCCAGATGAGCCCAATGGGATTCCTCCCCAGATCATTTCTGTGGCTGTAAATTGATAAATGAGAACTTCCAAAATAAACTGGAGAGCAAGGAAAGAGGCAGTGAAAGTTAGCGACCAGTAGCCTTCTGAAGAACCAGAGTAACAAAGTCAAGCTTAGGATATGGAAGGTGGCTATGGAGACTCAGGGTTCAGTTACCAGAAGAGGGCAGCAAAGACCTGACTGAGTCCAGTCAGCTAAGGACACTTGCCCTGCAGGATCTAGGGGAACTTTGGTTTGATTGCCTTGAGAGACCAGCAGAAGTTTGTTCATTTGATTTTTATAATTGTTTAATTTTGGCGGGGTAAGACTTGGGGAAATAGTTTAATTCTCAATATTAGAGGGAGCGATGTGAACCAGGAGTCAGCTTCCAGAAGTCCATGAAGGACTATCAATAGGATATCACAGTGGGTGCTAGTATAAAATGAACAAATCAAGGACTAAGTAGGAATCAACAAGCATTTATCCAGCCCTATTATGTGACAGGCTCTGGGCAAAACATAGAATGAAATCGTCCCTAATTTTTGAAAGACTATATCCCTTCCTGAGTTCAACCAATCCATTTGGAGTTCAACCAAGCAAACAATCATTCAAAATGCATTTATCAAGCACTCATTTAATAGATGACTTGCTAGTCATGTTACAGAGCTGATAAGTACCTGACGTTAGAATGGACCCCAGACCTACATGATATCAAAGTCACCTCTGTATTCCCTGTCAGGTTGTCTTAATGATAAAAATACAATTGTTATTTTCCCAAAGAAAATAGTCTTGTAACCAATCTTTCCAAGAACTATTTTTCAATATATGATGAATAACTATAAGAAAATCAAATTACCTTGTGTGTTGGCATATATCTATTTTTTTCAATGCATCTAACATTCCTTAGAAGGATTAAAGATTTAAGTACTGATTCAGTTCAATAATATGAAATTGAGTGATTAGGACAGACTATTTACCTAGAAATTGAGAAGTGGGAAACATTTCTTTTTGGGATGCTATAGGCAGCTATATCCCTTCCCAGCAGTCAGTAAAACATAAGCTTTGAAAAAGAAAAGATTGTTGTCACCATTTTTAGGAGCTTAATAAGATGTAAAGATCAAAGTTAATAGTCCAAAAAAATTAATCCAGGTCTTCGTAAAGGGTTGGGCTTTTCTTAAATATGAATGAATAAATTTAGTCTCTTGGCCAATAAGTATTTATTAAACACCTACTATGTGCCACATATTGTGCTCAAAGAAAAGTAAAAAAATGTGATCTCTTTCCTTAAAGAGCTTACACTCTAACAGGTAAGACTATATAAAATGCTAAAGATATGAAGTGGTATACGGAAGAGATGAAGCAAATGTCAGAAGGAAAGCACTAACAATAGGATGGAGTAGGAATGACAGAAGGTGAGATTTGAACTGAGCTTTGAGGGGAACCAGGGAACCTAAGAAGTGGAAGGGAGAACAACCAATCAAAGGTTCAAAGATGAGAAACAATGAAGTATTGTGTGATAGGAACAAAATAGTTTTTTTCTCTATCCACAGTGATCTAGAATGACTGATTTTGAAATAAATATAACCATACATTTATATAATACTCTGAAATTCAAAAGTTCTTTCAAAGAATCTTCATAAACAGTATTTCTCTCTCTATCTTTCTAACTATACTCTGAGACAAGTGGAGAGATTAATTTGCCTAAGGTCATACAATAAAGTAGTGACTAATCCAAGAGGTCAATTTAAGCATGATATGGGGAAGAGGAAAAGGAGGGAAACTTCCTAGCAACTAGATCCATCTAAACATGAAGCAAGCTGCCTTAGGAGATAGTGGGTCCTACTTCAATAGACATCTTCAAACAGTCTATGTAATAACTCGATGAGTATGTGCTAGAGGGGAATTCTTCTTCCGGTTCCTTATTATTCCAGATGGCAACTAAGATCCTTAGCAACTCTGATTCTGTAACTATACAGGAAACTCTATATTACCTTACTACTTCAGAGCATACCACACCATTTTACATCATACCACACTATACAATACAGTACTGTACTATATTATATTGTTGCTGTACAGTTATGTCTGACTCTTCATGACCATGATTGGAATTTTCTTGGCAAAGATACTGAAGTTGTTTGCCATTACTTTCTCTAGCTCATTTTATGGATGAGGAAATGAGGCAGAGTTAAATGACTTGTCCAGGTTCACACAGTTAGTAAATGTCAAAGATTTGAACTCAGAAAGAAGAGTCTTCCTGACTCTTGGTCCCTCCATCCAATGTGCCAACTAGCTGACAAATGCTATATTATATCCCCAGCTCAAACTATACCTTAATGCAAACATTTTGTTCTAAATTAAACTCACCATGAATATTCAATAAAATATTGTTGGCAACTAGGTAGCACAAGGAGTACTAAGTTCAAATTGTACTGCAAGAGACAAATGCCTTACCAAGAACTCCACAAAGCTACTGGTTAGTCAGGAAAGACTTTTATTAATATTCTTGCAAAAGCAGATGTTCAAAATAGTGAGCACACCTGTCAAAACAAATACACAGCCTTTTATTCTCTATTCTTCATTTGTATTTCCCTTCACTGTTTCCCCATTGGCTGGTAACTGTAGACTTTACAGCCTAAACAGAGTACTTAGACCTTTAATGAGTTTTTGTCCCCACATTTCAGCATTCCTTCTCCTTATTTTAATCTGGTTTCAACCAGTTTTAACCAGTCCAGTTTCTCTGTCACATAGGGGTCTACACCCTAATAAGTGATATGCAGAAGCAACATCTCCAAACATTTTCTAAACTACCTCACACACTAGCCTAAGACAAGTCAATTAACACTGTATGCCTCAGTTTCATCATCTATAAAATAAGGATATAATAGCACCTGCCTTCCAAGGTTGTTGTAAGGATAAAAGGAGAGAATATGTGTAAAGTGATTTGCAAACCTTAAGGGCTATATAAATGCTAGTTATTATTAGACATAATAAAGCAAATGTTGACTTAGGGCTATTTTGACAAAGCAATCTAATGTAAGAATCAGAATCCATCATTAGCAGGAAGCAGGTGAAATTAGAGTAGTTGCTTTAAACTAAGCATGAAGTAATCTTTGGGTATATGCATAGGAAGAAATATGAATAACCTTGAAATCCCTCATCAGCAATATATTCTCTTTGCACTTCTTCCCCTTTGTTTCCTTCAAGGCTCTATTCAAGCACTGCCTTCTCCATGAAGCTTTCTATGTTCTCCTCCAGGTACCTTTCCTCCCCAGATTACCTTGCATTTTATATATATATATATATATATATATATAATATATATATATATATATATATATATATATATATGCATATATATATATATATACACACACACACATACACATATATACGTGTGTGTGTGTGTGTGTGTGTGTGCGTGTATTGTCTCCCTTTGAAGTCAGGGGATATTTCATTTTTTTCTTTGTATGTCCAACAACTAGAATAACATACATAGTAGATATTTAACAAAATATTTTTAATTGATTAGTAGATTGATTAAAGGCAAAAGAATATGATGTTAACTGAATATATTAGTGAATTGATGATAGTCATTTAAGATATCCAGACCTTAAGCAGCACTTAAGTCAGCTTCATATTCATGTATCTTGGCTAAAATATCATAGTCCTTGGGGGAGTCTTAAGTGATAAGAAGCCTGTAAAAGTTTGCTGTTACATGTTTATATGTAGCTCTGTCTACTGTACTTTCAAGAAAGCAGGCAAGGGCTCTTGTGATATATTCATATTTTACTCTGAGTCAGATCTTATCTGAGGTCCCTCTATGTTAAATGTGTTAAAGGTGAGACTTGAACCCAGGTCTTCCTGGTTCTGACACCAGTCTCTATTCACTCTGTCATGCTACCTTTGGCACCCTGGCAAGAGGACCTGAATTCAAATACAGCCTCAGATACCTATTAACTGTATAACCCTGGATACTTTCTCATTTGTAAAATGAGCTGGAGAAGGAAATAGCAAACCAATTCAGTATTCTCGCCAAGAAAACCCCAAACAGAATCACATAGAATCAAAAATGACTCAACAATAATAAGATGCCTAATTAAATGTTTATTCATTAAATTATGATTTTTATTATTCTTCTGCTACTGGGTTATTGAGAAATTTCAAAGATGATCTTTCAACAAAATGAGGTAGCAAAGGAGATCTTATGTTTTAAATGATCCAAGTAAATATGCTTTAAATTGTTCATATACTCTAATCCAGCCATTCCCCTATTTGATAATTTTCCAGGAATATATGATAAGAATATCCCATATGCAATTAAATATTCATAGCATTACTCTGTAGTGTCAAAATAAAGATAAAAACAAAGAAAGAAACTAATGGGTGATCTGAGAGGGGATAAAGAACTGGAAGTTCAATACGAGTTAATAGTATGATGTAGTGATCTCACACTTGTCAGATTGGCTACTATGACAGCAAAGAAAATTGATAAGTGTTGGAAAGGATATGGAAAAATTGGGACACCAATGCACTGTTGGTGGAGTTGTGAACTGATCCAACTATTCTGGAGAACAATTTGGAACTATGCCCAAAAGGCAATCAAACTATGCATATCCTTTGGTTGATCCCCTTTATGCCAGGAAATGATGGGACCAGTTGCCATGATCTTAGGATTTAAAAAAAAAACATTAATCTTCAAACTGATTTTTGCACTCTTTTAAATTTTTCATTTTTTGTCATCAGATCTGTATCCCAAAGAGATCATGAGAAGGGGAAAGTTCCTACAGATTCAAAAATATCAATAGCAGCTCTTTTTTATGATCGCAAAGAACTGGAAATTGAGGGAATGCCCATCAATTGGAAAACTGCTGAACAAGTTGTAGATTATGAATATAACAGAATATTAATTTGCTATAAAAAAGGACAAGTAGGCAGATTTCATAAAAACAAGAAAGACTTGGATGTACAGATGCAAAGTGAAGTGAGCAGAACCAGGAAAATATTGCGGATAGTATTAGCAACATTGTCTGAAGATCAACTCTGTATGATAGCTCTTCTTAGCAATCATGTTAAGAAATATAGTTTTGGACATGATATGGACATGAGATATGCTGCCTACAGAATTTGCTGAGGGAGAAGCAAAAAAAATTGACTCACCATTATCCCATATAAAGTTGATGGTGGAGATTCATTTGAACAGTGCTAGAAGAGAGAACTCTCATATCCTGAGAGAATAAGAGGTCAAAGACTATGTGAACTAAGTATACAAAGTATACGAAAGATTGTCAAAGAAAATCAGGTTCAAATCAGTTCCATTTGTTCAAAAATGAAGAGAATCAGCTACACCCAGCGAAAGAACTATGGGAAATGAGTGTGAACCACAACGTAGCATTTCCACTTCCTCTGTTTTTGTTAGCTTGCATTTTTTATTTCCTTCCTAGGTTATTTTTTACCTCATTTCTAAGTCCGATTTTTCTTGTGCAGCAAAATAACTGTATGGATATGTATACATATATTGTATTTAACTTATACTATAACATAGTTAACATGTATTGGTCTACCTGCCATCTAGGGGAGGGAGTGGGGGGAAGGAAGGGAAAAGTTGGAACAGAAGGGTTTGCAAGGGTCAATGCTGAAAAATTACCATCTTGTAAATAAAAAGCTATAATAAAAAACTTTTTTAAAAAAATAAAATCAGGTTCATTGGTTCTGAATTATATTTTTAAGCTATAAATAGACTTAAGAAAGGCAAAATCTCTAGAGAGAACATACTATGGGAACTCACATAAAGGGACAACCTTTGAAAAGATTGCAAGCATCATCTGCTGCACTAGCTGCCAGCTGTTTAAGATTGAATCGTGTCCTGATCTTGCCAGAGGACCAGATGATTCCGAAGTAGAGAGACTGATGACTTTGCATAGCTCTCCCTCACTTAAATCTAATTCACTGGAGGATCATAGCATCAGTTCTTAGACGTCCTAATCCTTTTCAAGAACTGAGGACAAACAATAATTAAGAGTTACACAGCAAGTAGGGTCCACAAGGAGTGACCACCATCTGCTGGAATCCAAAGAGAACTACAGGCAGTGGGAAGAGGACATAAAAGAATATTCCAAGTAGCACTATTTTCACCTAGAACAGTAAATGTCATTTGCAGAAACTATACTATATATGAGACTGGGGTTAACCTCTTGGTTTGGAACTAACTCCTTCCTGTGAATGTTGATTTACAACTAAAATTGTTTTGTGTTTTGAACTGTATTAGCCTGAACACTTATAAGGAGTGCTGGTGACTGTTCTTGAGAAAGTATCAGATATTTACAAGAGCCAGCTGAGCAATGATGAGACAGAAAAGTGAGGTATATTTCTTTCTAGATCCGATTTTTCTTGTGCAACAAGATAACTGTATAAATATGCATACATATATTGTATTTAATATATGCTTTAACATATTTAATATGCATGGGACTGCCTGCCATCTAGGGGAGGGGGTGGAGGGAAAGAGGGAAAAAGTTGGAACAGAAGGTTTTGCAAGGGTCAATGTTGAAAAATTACCCATGCATATGTTTTGTAAATAAAAAGCTTTGATAATAATATTTTTTTAAAAAAGAAAGAAAAGTGAAGTATTCCTCTCCCCTTATTGTCAGGAGGGAGCTTCTGGGATGATGGTTACAAAAGTATTCAGACTAGCTGAGTGTAGCAGACAAGGAGATGGATTTAGGATTTAGGAAGATCTCTAAATCCTGTTCTGGCACTTACCAGCTATGTGACCTTTCCAAGCCTCACTTTTCTGATCTGTTGTTCTAAGCATGAAATTAAATAATTTACCTGAAATGCTTTAAAGGTTTTTTTCTTTAGGTTTGGGTTGTTTGGGGGGCAGGATGTTTTTGGTTGTTGTTTTTTATATGGAGAGCACATTATGAAAAATGCCAGACTAGATGAATCAAAAGTTGGAATTAAGGTTGCCAGAAGAATTATCAATAATCTCAGATATGTAGAAGATGTCTGATGACAAAAAATGAAAAATTTAAAAGACTGCAAAAGTTAGTTTGAAGATTAATGTTTTTTTTAAATCCTAAGATCATGGCAACTGGTCCCATCACTTCCTGGCATAAAGAGAAGAGTGCAAATGTTAGTTTGAAGATTAATGTTTTTTTTAAATCCTAAGATCATGGCAACTGGTCCCATCACTTCCTGGCATAAAGAGAAGAGTACAAAAGTTAGTTTGAAGATTAATGTTTTTTTTTTAATCCTAAGATCATGGCAACTGGTCCCATCACTTCCTGGCATAAAGAGGAGAGTGCAAAAGTTAGTTTGAAGATTAATGTTTTTTTTAATCCTAAAATCATGGCAACTGGTCCCATCACTTCCTGGCATATATAGAGAGAAATGGAAGCAATGTCACATTTTATATTTTTGGACTCAAAGATCACTGCAGATGGAAATTGCAGCTAAGAAGTTAAATGACACTTGCTCCTTGGAGGAAAACTATGGCAAATCTGGACAGAATACTAAAAAAGCAGAAATATCACCTTTCTGACAAAGGTCTGTCTAATCATATGGCTATGAGAGTTGGACTATAAAGTAAACTGAGTGACATAGAACTGACACTTTTAAATTGTGCTGGAGAAGACTTTTGAGAGTCCCTTGAACAGCAAGGAAATCAAATCAATCAGTTTAAAGAAATTAATTCAGAATATTGTTCTTCTGATAGAAGGACAAATACTGAACCTGAAACTCAAATACTTTGTCACATAATGAGAAGGAAAGGACTCATTAGAACAAACCCTGATTTGGAGGGAAAGTGAAGTCAAAAGGAAAAGGAAACAGCAAAGGATGAAAAGAATAAATGGTGTGACAGGAACAATGAACACAAACTTGGACAGACTTTGGAAGATAGTGGAGGATAGACGCTATAGTGTGCTAGAGTTCATGGGGTCATGAAGAACTGGATTTGCTGGAAGTGGAGTAGATACCCATCAATTGGAGAATGGCTGAATAAATTGGGGTATATGAATAATATGGAATATTATTGTTCAGTAAGAAACGACCAGCAGGATGATTTCAGAAAGGCCTGGAGAGACTTACACAAACTGATGCTGGGTGAAATGAGCAGGACCAGGAAATCATTATATACTTCAACAACAATACTATATGATGATCAATTCTTATGGACGTGGCCAACTTCAGCAATGAGATGAACCAAATCAGTTCTAATGGAGCAGTAATGAACTGAATCAGCTACACCCAGTGAAAGAATTCTGGGAGATGACTAAGAACCATTACATCGAACTCAATCCCTATATTTTTGCCAGCCTGCATTTTTGATTTCCTTCGCAGGCTAATTGTATGATATTTCAGAGTCCGATTCTTTTTGTACAGCAAAATAATGGTTTGGACATGTATACTTATTTTGTATTTAATTTATACTCTAATATATTTAACATGTATTGGTCATCCTGCCATCTAAGGGAGGGGGTGGGGGAAAGGAGGGGAAAAATTGAAACAAAAGGTTTGGCAATTGTCAATGCTGTAAAATTACCCATGCATATAACTTGTAAATAAAAAGCTATTAAAATTTTAAAAATTAAATAAAATAAAATTTAAAAAAAAGAATTGGATTTGACTTAATGATGGGACAAAAACAAAAACAATAAATTGGATATGATAACATGTGTAGCATTTACTTTGTATATACATTTTGAGAATTAAGTAAGATAATGTATATAAAGCACATTGCAAACCTTCATATCTGGGGCAGCTGGATGGCACAATGGATAGAACATCAGCCCTTAAGTCAGGATTACCTGAGTTCAAATCCTGCCTCAGATAATTTAATACTTCTTAGTTGTGTGGTCCTGGTGAAGGCAATCCCAATTGCACTCCCCCCCAAAAAAAAAAAATCTTGAAATCCTGTATAAATGTTGAATGTTATTACCTAATTCACAGGATTGTTTTAGGAATGAAATTAAATAATTTGCACAAAATGTTTTGAAGACTTTTTATCATTAGCAATGAATTTTCTGAGTTTCTCCTATTGTTCTTCTTCTTCTACCCCAGACATACCCCAATGTGGAAACTAAGAACATCACAATATTTTTGAATGAACATGAAAAGGAAAGCATTCTGCCCATCACACTGCCCACATGATCCTATAAAGGGGTCCTTGCATAGGATTAAGCAGCCCACTCTCAGTTCTGCAGGGGAGAGAGTGAAGCAACATGTATTTCTGTGGTAGGATTCATTCTGTGTTTAATCAAACCAATGAATGTCATTTTTTTTTCAGTCTTTCACCTTCCCTGCACTATAATTGTACAGGACTGATTGACAATGCTAACCTTTTGTGTTATGAGTGAATAGTATATAATTGCCCATTATGCAAATTCATAACACCTCATTTCTGAATTAGACATCAATTATGAAAATAGTGATTGAAGAGACTCAGTAGAAAGAGAAGAGGGCTCTGGGCCATGACTCAAAACAAGAGTGAAACAGATAGAAAGATGCAAGCTCCAAACTGGCTGTCAAGTTGACATGACTGTATGCAGTTGTGAATGAGCTCTTGGTTTTCCCTGTGTGTCAGTAATAGCTTCTTTCTGCAAAGTATGGAGCCTTATTAAGTTACTCTGATGTGACAAGACAATAATACAATCAGCTGGGCTCCTGGACTGAGCCTTATATCTGAGTTCCAGCAGCTGAGAAGGAAAATAAAAGAAAATTAACAATATTGCAAAAGCCTATTTTTCAGGAGTTGTTGGGTTATTTACTGAGTTATGGTGACAAATTGGGGAAATAAGATTACTGGAGAGCTCTGCCATATTGCACTAAGGTGTCAGAGTGTGACAAGATAACCTTAAGAATTTATGATTCTAACTACCCAGAAAGAAAATACATAACATTGTTTTTAACTTCAAAAACAACATTACTGTGTGAGTTTCTCTGTGTGGCTATGTGTGGTTGTAAAGAGTAATTCCCTTATTAGCTTTAAATGATGGTGCAGATTTCACACATTAAAATTTCTTGACATTTGACTTTCTCCTAGTTTTGGCTGTCATTCTTCATCTTTTCCTTCTTCCTTAATTCTTTGACCTTTTCCTCCCCTTTCCATTTGAGTCTTAGAAGGTACCTCATCTCCCACCTCATAGAATGGATAAATATGATCTGTATTATTGCCTCTAGGTGGTTCTAGGGGGAGGACTCATCACAGGATGAAGCTAAAAGGTTCAATGGACCTGGTGGATGCATTTCTATTTGAGGCAATAGGGCAGGGCTGAGGGATACAAGTGGAAAGTAATAGAAGTTGATCATAATAAGCTTCTGAGCAAATAGGGTGAATCATGAGAACAAGCTAAACCCAGTGAAATGGAATATGCAACATGGAACTAAATGTCTAAAATGATAAGTCAAAAAACATTTATTAGGTGTCTGCTGTGTGCCAGGCACTGTGCTAAGCTTTGGATAACAAAACATTTACATAGAGCTTTGAGATGTGTTCTTTTCTCACAACAACATGAAATGTAAATAGCAAAGTCCCATTATCTTCATTTTACAGGTGAAGAAACAGAGAAAGAGAAAAACTTCATCTCCAGCATTGCATAGTTAATAAATGTCAGGGCAAGGAATCCACTTCTCACTTCACACTCAGCACTTTCCCTCCTACCCCACACTGCCAAAAAGCAGCTAAACAGTATCTAATAGAGAAGCAGAATCACAGCCAAGTTCACAGGAGCCACTGAGAGGCAAAGTCCAGGGACAGGCTACTAAAGTAACCACTGTTGAAGAAAACAAGATATCAAGTTAGACAAAACAAAATAAAAAAATTAATTTATGAGCCATCAAGGGCCTTGCTGGCAGGTGAATATTTGGGGCACTGCTCTGATTTTCAGCTTTTTCTAAATTCTCTTTCTGTGAAGCATTTGTCTTATTGCCACTTTCACTATTCTCCATGGTAACAGCCAACACTAAGTGGTGGCTGAAGTCATCCAGCTGAGTTTCATTAACTTCTTCCCAACCTATTACTGTCCTTACACCTTTCCTCCCATCATTTCCTAGTGTCTTGGAGGAAGAGAATGTCCTTCCTAGAGACTAACATCAAAGTCTCCATCCAGAGCCATGACTAAGAATTTTTAGACCTGGGGAAAGAATCAAGAAAGGTGCCTGGAGTTGGGTGGTAGAAGGAAGCTTATGACAGTCAGCTGCCCAATGCCAATCAGATGCCCCCTTGCCCAGCCTTCTGTGAGGAGAATTCCTACTCCCTCTGCAGATATGGGGGCCTCTAAAGGTTCTTATGCTTCAGTACCAGATGTTGCTATACAAGAGGTCCTCTAGGTCCCTATCCCTGTCCAAGCCTTACTTCCCCCTTAATAAAACCCAGACATAAACTGGCACCAAGATAAATGGGGTGATGGATAGCCTAATTCCAGCCATCACATTGTGGCCATGACATTCTTGCTTATTCCCTTCTACATGTCCAGGTACCAAGCATCTCCCCAGTAGAAATGTTTGAAGATGGTTGGGAAGGTTCATACATGATTCCCATCCCCATGATCCCACTGGTCTCAGTTTGGACCCAACCATGTTACTCCCATTCTCAATGAAATCCAGGGGCTCCCTATAACTGCTAGGATCAAATATAAACTAGTCTGACAGTCAAAATAATTTATATCCTTTCTAATTTTATCATCCATTACACCCCTTGGCAAATTCTAGAATTGCCATCCTCAACAGGATGAAGGAAGTCCTTGGAAAGAAAAGGTTACATGGCGTTTTAAATGTGTTGACTGGAATAAAAGCCTACTTGTGCCATCTTGGTACATCTCTGCCTCCCAACTATGGTGGACGTTGCTCTTTTCAACAATAAGGTAATTCAGATCAATTTCAATAAGCTTGTGATGGAGAAAACCATCTGCATCCAGAGGAGAGGATTATGGGACTGAATGTGGATCACAACAAAGTATTCTCACCCTTTTTGTTGTGGTCATTTCCTTGCTTGTTTTTTTTTTCTCAATTTTTTCTCTTTTTGAGCTGATTTTTCTTGTGCATCATGATAAATGTGTAACTGTGCTTAGAAGAATATTGGATTACTACGGGGGGAGAAAAATAGAAATATAAAGTTTTGCAAGAGTGAATTTTGAAACCTCTCTTTGCATGTATTTTGAAAAATAAAAATTTTTTATGATTTTTTTTTAAAAACAGCATGCAAGAAGTCAGAGACAAGAACGATCTCAATTCTACAGTGGGGTCATTCAGGATCACAGGAACGGTCAGAACCAACTCCTAATTGGAGAATATGCAAAGTGAAGGAGTTGGAAAAACTGAGGCCAGAATTCACAATGAACTAACAGAAGAATGAAACAGAAGCCAAAAATTGTGGCCTAGAATGGGACCTAGTAACCCCATCCAAATTTGTAATGACAGTGTCAGTGGTAGTAGTATCCAGACTGTAGAAAGGACAAGACTAGTCAAAATTTACTTAATCTATTTGATAGTGCCTTAAGTGACTAGCATGAGAACAAAATCCTAATCCAAGATCTGATACTAAAAACATGAATAAACCAAAGAAAATGGTAAACACAATGAGGAAATACTGTGAATCAGGAAATACCCAAAAGCTAGACCAGATGAAGAAAATAAACCCATAAAACCCATAAAAAGAGATTCAGTTTGGGGTGAGAGAGAATATATTAGCCATAATGTCTAGAAGATATGAAGCAAGAAATAAAAATGAAATTAGAAATGAATAAAACTTTGAGAGGGGGGAAAAAAGAGAATAAATAGCTTAGAACAAAGAATAGAAAATCTAACCTGAGCAATAGAGTTCTAAAAATTGAATAGAACGAAAAAAGTACTCAATAACTTCATAAAACAAGGAATATTTGGGGAAAAGTCAAAAAAATTTTATAAAGAAGAAATGTAAAGTACACGTTATCAAAAGCAACTAAGCTAGAAAATAGATAACAGAGAGATAGTTTAAGAATGAAGTGAACCCCTGAAAGCCATGATAGGTAAATAGACAGATATCCAGGATAGTATATACTTCAAGAAAACATCAATGAAAACTAACAAGATTTAGTAGAATCAGAGGGCAAAGTAAAACTAGAAAGAATCCACTAATCACCTTCTAAAGGAAGCTTCAAAGTGAAAACATCTAGAAATTGTTATTATTCAGTCATTTTTTATTCACGTATGACTTTCATGACCCCACTTGGGATTTTCTTGGCAAAGACACTGGAGTAGTTTGCCATTTCCTTCTCCAGCTCATTTTATAGAGATGGAAATTCAGGCAAACAGGGTGAAGTGATTTTCCTAGGGTCACCCAGTTAATAAATATCCGAGTTTGGATTTGAACTCAGAAAGACAAGTTTTCCTGACTGTAAAGCAGGTACCCTATCCACTACACCACCTAGCAACACCAAATCCAAAACTTTCAAGTCAAAAGAAAGATATTGTAAACAACCAGTTTTTCATATGAGCCTATGTTGCATTTAGTGGAAGAAGAAAAAATCTGGAATATGATATTCAAAAAGATAAAAGATAAAGATTTACAGCCAAGAATGTCACTCTTTAAACCTATGGGATTAGGGGTGGGATTGGAAGGAGAAGCATGGATCTTAAATAAAACAAAAGTCCTTCAGGCATTCTTGATTTAAAAAAAAAAAAAAGGCAGAGGTGAACTTCAAAATGCAAACACAGGAGTACAGAGAAACCTAGGAAGGTAAATACATTTCCAGCAATTGAAAAGGGTGAAATGAAGATTAGGTCCTTATATTCTAATAAAGAAGAAGAGTCAAGTGTTCTACCAAATTCTACTGTCTTTAAGAGTCACAGAGAGAATTAAGACAAACATAAAAACATGCTGTTTGTTCTATTATATTAGTGTTAAGAGAGAAAATAAAAGGAATACACAGAAAAAAATGAAAATGGAGAAAGAATTTTATTTTATTTTTACATAAAGAGAATGTATGAGAAAAAGAATATACAAGCATAGAAAGTGAGGGAAAGAACATCTCCTGAACCTGAGTCATTTGTATTTGAAATAAGCAAAGGAGGCTTAAACATATACACATAAACACATGCAGTTTGCTATAAAAATGTTAAATTCAATGTGGAAGCAAGCATGGACAGGGAAAGAGAAGAGAAAAGGATAATGGGACAGAAGTACAGTGTAATACAGAGATAATAGTCACAAACAAAATAAACTTCACCTTCAGAAGATCATAAAAGGAGAATTTCAAAAGATTGGAGTTTGTAAGAATCAGAAATCAGAGACTGGGCTTGATGAAGAGAAGAAAGGCAAGGAAATAGGAGAAGTCCACTTGGTAGATATCTGGTTTGATATTTCTGTTTCTTCACCCCTTTCCTCTTTGTAAAAATGGAAAAAAGGAAACCAGGTTAGCCTGGAGAGAAATATATCATTAACTCATCCATATAACAGAAGAAGGTAGCCAGATATATTAAAAAGCAGAAACCAATCGAGAACATTCCTGCTTCAAAAGTTTTCAAAAAAGTAGGGATCGTAATCATAGTACAAAATGGACAAAAATAAAATTGAAATGGTTAAAGGAGATAAGCAAGGAAATTACATTGTGCTTAAATGTACTGCAGATAATTAAATAATGTCAATAGTTAATATATGTGTACCAAATGGCATAGCATTTACATATTTGAGGGAAACGCTAATTGAATTACAGGAAAAAATAAATAGCAAAACTAGAAGAGTTGGGGATCTTAATGTGCCCTTTTCAGGCCTAGACAAATTTAACAAAAAAGACAAATCAGAAAAAAAAATATGATCTGAATAGAAATTTAGAAAAACTTCTCATGATTAATGAACAGGAATAAAAAGAAATGTACCTATTTCTTAAAAATGTTGGAGTCAGCTTCATCACCTGCCTTTCAATCAGTCTCTACATCAGATCTACCTGATATTTAGGGTTGAAATACAGAAACTTTTATCTCTTAATTCTTTATCCCTGACTATTGATAAACATAAAATAGACTGAAAAAATGAATTCCTCAAATAATTAGAAGATCCTCCAAAATGTCTCTAACCTGCTATATTTTTAAAAATAAAATGCTTTTTAAATCAGTGTAGTACAGTGGAAAGAACAATGATTCTGGAATCAGAGGACTCGGATTTAAATTCTACTTCTGATTCTTGTTTCTTATTATGACCATGACCTCCCTGTGCCTCAATTTCCTCATCTGTAAAATGGAGGGACTTGAACTGGAAAACTTCTAAGATTCCTTCTGGCTATATGTTCCTACACATTTTTTTTTCATTTTACTCTAATCTGAAGCAGCCTCTAGTATTTTTAACCTCAGGAGATGGGCCAGAGTCCAGATTTTAACAATTAGTACAGAGAGAAATGCTTTAAGGGTTGCTGACTCATAGCAGTTTTGACAAACAGCAAATACTTTTAACGTGAATGAGACAGCTCCAATGAGATTCCAGCTCATGAGACCCAAGCTACTGATTGGCTAGGGAGGATAAATCTTTGTAGATAATTAAAATAACCTGATTAACTCAATGGCCTTCACAGGTATCATTGGATAAAACAACATCTTCTCCTTAACACCTATCTTCAATTGATTTTTTAAAGATGAAAATTGATATCCACAGTCATATTTTGCCTAAAGAATGGCCTGACCTGAAAAAGGTAACTTTCAATGACCTTGCTGAACTTCTGCTTTCCTCTGTGATTTCTCCATGTTTATGTTACAATCCTTTTTTTTTTATAAAATAAAATATTAGGTTTCCTTAATTTTATGGGATTTAATTGCTATTGATTATAAATTTGTTTTCCATGTTTCTGACATTTGTTTTGAGAAACAGCTTATGGGAAGAAATCAAAATTTTGCTACTTTTCAAATAATCATTATTACTATTATTATTATTATTATTGCCATATATCACCCCTTATGAATCATAAATCTATCTAGTGGAAGTCAGTTTTATTTGCTTTAAATCAGGTTGTAAATGAACAAACAGATGCATAGGGATGTGTCACAGCTGCAGAATCGAAAACTGGGATTTTCAAGTAAATGACCATCAAATTCATTTGCATAAATTTCCCAGAAGATTGAAAGCCTGGCAGTTTTACAAAATCTGGATAATAATTTTTACAGAGAGATGCACAGCTTTTCACCTTTTTGTCCATGGCTTTTGGCTGAACTTCAGATGATCAGAAACTGAGAGTATTCTCCCAGATTATGGAATCTAAGGTTTTCATTTTACAAGTTGGGAAAAGGAAAGCCTAGAAAGCTGTCTGAACCAGCTCAGACAGGAAGAAAGTCATAGAGTCAGGATCTCAAACCTCTTTTCTGATTCTATATGCAGAAAATGTAGGTTCAAATCCCAGTTCTCCTTTCTGGGAATTGGTTTTTCCCCATCTGGAAATGATGGGGCTAGATTCAACATCCTCCAACATCCTCTATGAGTCTAAAATCTCTGCCAACTCTAAATCCTATTTCTGTCTAGTTTGCCTTTCTCTTTGCCTTATGCTTGATAAATTTGTTATGAAGAACAATGAAGCTACAACCTCAGAAACTAGAATAAAGGATGCATCTTTTGTAAAATGGGTTTGCCTAAAGAGTAAAATGTGACGTTTCCTTAAGTCCAAAATGTGCCTTTCTTCTTTTCACAATGAGTTTTTGAATGAATGTTTCTTAATTAAATCAGAAGTAGGACTTTTTTTAATTTTTATTTAATAATTACTTTATATTGACAGAATCCATGCCAGGGTAATTTTTTTAGGACTTTTTTTAAAAATAAAATTAAGTTAAAATAGTTTTCAGCTTAGCTCAAACTAGGAAAGCCTTTCTTTCTCTTTTTAAAATACAGTATTCAATCTTCTAGAACTTTTATACCACTGAGAATATTCTACCTCCTCTAATCCAAGTAAGAAAAAATAAATTAAACCCAAAATTTCATTTAAGTTTTATTCCAAGCACAAGGAAACTTATTTTTCCTCTCTCCATGTGCTCTGAAGGATTGGTAATCCTAAATTTTCTTTATATACTAATACAGGTGAAAGCTCAAAATTTTACTTTCTTCTGAGAATTAATTACTCAGGAACATATGGTTCCCCAATACTAGCAGCCCAGAGATTAAAATTCTGAAATGACCCTTTTTGAAATGTTGTAGACCAGAACTATAAAAAAGAATAAAGAAAACAACTCTAAAAACACATGGGAGAAAAAGGGGAAAGAAACTAAAAACAATGAAATTATCACCTAGAAATTTAACCCTACATAAAAAAATAAAAAATGTACCTTTGTATCTTCTTTATTGAAGTGAGGGCCCATGGATGTGAAATATTATCTATACTTCCAGACTATGTAGAAGGAATGGTTGGTTTTGCTCAAGTGCTTTGTTTTTCTCTTTATCTTTTTATTCTTAGTTTCAAATGAATTTGACATATAAAGAAAATATCAATTTTAAAGTTTTAAGAAAAGCTATAAATGTCCACTCTATACATTTCTATAAACATCATCAATAAAAATCTTTAAAAGTTGTTTCCTCTCTACTCTTTTCCCTGCTGACAAAAAAAAATAAAAATAAAAAATAATAATAATAATGTGACTAACATCTCCGCTAAGAACTTGCTCCTTAGCATCCTTTTGACCCAGTTATGTATTCCTGAAGGACAAGCAGACTCTCTTTAATGTAAACTATTTCATGAAATAAAAGCACCAAAAACTCTTAATTCATAAATTTTTGAGACAGAAGCAATTAGACCTATTTTCAGTGCATTTAGAGCTAGGAAATGATAGTAATTTTATTGCAGACTTTAGGCTGGAGCATCACATTGTTTTGTTTTTTATTTTGCTTTTTGTTTCCTTGAAGAGCTTATATACTAAGAGGATTCATACAAAACACCAAGAATGATAAGCACTGAACTAGTTCTTTATGGGTCTGGTACCACCAAATTCCAAAGCTAGATTCTAGATACCAAACTTTAATTCAGGCTTTAAGACTTTTCATGTTGCACAGACCCACTCATGAGGAAGTCAATCCTAAGAATTCCCAACAACATTTCCCTCTTATTATCCCACCCTGAAATATCACCCAGTCCACAGGACCTATAGTTGTTGATTGCTTCCTAAGTATAAAAGACCAGAAGAACATTTATACAGAATTTGCAGCTTTCATAAGTAAAAAGAAAATTAAAAACTCCCAGGCTCCATATTGCTAAGGTCTAGGAGCTGATGGCAGTAGTTTTAACTGATTTTTAAGTATGAACTCTCATGTGGGGAGAGTGGAAGAGGGTCAAAAATTCTCAAGAACAGGGCCCAGAAGTAAGAGTTGTGCTATATATATTCCTTCAGAAATAATTTAGATGGGAACTGAGATGACCTCTGCCTCAAAATTTCTCCCATTACCTCTAGAATATATTCAAGAGTCATTTGCTAATGATATTTTAAAATTAAAAAACAATCTATTTTAAGAATCTGGTAATATTTAGCAGTCATTTACATTTTAGTGTGAATGAATTTACTCTGCTACTTTCCTTATAACATTTAGCTGAGATTGTACACTACTGATATATATATATATATATATATATATATATATATATCTCAATCAGTAGTCTAGGATCTTAATCCAGACTGTATTTGAATACAGGTCCTAGCAATACATAGTTGTATGAAGAGGAGTTGCAATTAAGACATCTGGGTTCAAATTCTTTCTCTTCCACTTCTTTCTTTCCTAGTGTGCCATACTAACCAGCAGGGGCAGTGAACATAAAAACAGCTAGTCACATAATTAGTGTCACAATTGAAAAGAATAGGGCAAAGTTGGACATGAGGTCAGTATTGAATATATTGAGGAAATTATTACAAGTATACAAGTGTGACCTTTTCCACATACACTCTGTACCCTATCATCTTGTAGGAATAAGCTCCATCAATGTAAAAGTCTCTAACTTCTAGTTATAAAAATCTATGCCCCCCAAATTGCACTTATTTAACATATATTGGATTAAATTGCTGCCTAGGGGAGGAAGTGAGGGAAAAGGAGAGAAAAAAAATTTTTGGAACACAAGGTTTTGCAAGGATGAATGTTGAAAATTATCTATACATATGTTTTGAAAATAAAAAGCTTAAATTAAAAAAATTTTATACCCTATAGCCTTAGATAGTTGTTTGAGGTTCACAGAGTTTAAGTTATTTGTCTATAATTATAATGACAATCAGGGAATATAAAGCCTAGATTTCAAGTCCAATATGCTATCTACTACACTAGGGCTTTCCCTCCTCTTAAAAATCCACTTCAGGTTGTTTTGTCTTAGCATATTATGGCACTTGCCCCATTTGACTTTTACTTATTTAATTACTTATTTTGTCTTCCCTACTAGAATATAAGGTCCTTGAGCATAAAAATTCATTTTTATTTATCTCATAGTACCCAGCACAATACAAATACTGAATAAATTTAAATGCTGCTATTTAAGGTTAACAGAGTAGTTTATAACATAATGGGGGTGTGGAAGATAGATAGAAATTGTGATCAGCCCTCAGAGTCTCTGGGAAGCATGGAGACTGGGTGCATAAAATGAATTAGCATATCTTATAACTCATTCAATCAGTGCTCCCATTGAATAGAATCAGAAAAAGGAGCTTATAGAATCATAGATTTAGAGCAGAAAGAGACCTTAGAGGCTGAGACCAGTCGTTTATTTTACAGATGAGCAATCGAAGGTATATAAAGTTCCAATGACTGGCCCAAGATCATACAGTTAGTAAGTGTCTAAGACAGAATTGAGCCCAGGACTTCCTGACTCCAAGTCCAGAATCCTATCCATAACTAGAGACTGATGAGTAAGAATGTTTTTTAAGAGTAGGAGGAGCAGAATTGCCTGTTTGTCTTCATTCACTTATTCTGACCTGTTTGAATATCTTCTTATTCTTGCATTTGATATCCTGGCACTAATAAAATCAGCAGTCACCCTCCTCTACAGTCTTCCACCTAAGTACCCTGGGAGACCTGGCCCTGCCTATTTAACAATGAGGTCAAATCTGTTTTCCACATCTCACCTCTTCCACTGCCCAGTGTCCTTATGCTACCCATCAGCTGTTCAAAGTCCTTTCCTGAATTATCCTGGCTCAGGCTTACTTTCTGTTCCCTCCTCTGTTCCTGTTTCAAAATGATTTTCTTCCCTAAAATCACAGACCTTTAAAACTACAAAGAACATATATCTAATAAATTTTCCATCCCATCATTTCACAGATTGGAGGAGATAAAGATACTAGCTATGGGACTCTGAACAAGACACAATCTCTATTTAACTCAATTTTATCTTCTATAAAATAGCAATAATAATAAAACCAACTTCCTAGGGTTGTTGGATTTGTAGTTACATGAGCAATCATCTTTTCATTATGCTATGTTATAGAAATTATTGTTTTATTCCATAAATTAAAAATTAATTTTTTAAAATTCAGACCTTCGATTACTTTAGTCCATTTTGTACCATACTGCCTCAAGATTTCCTCCAGTGCTCTCCTGAACATCTTCCATGTCAGTCCACAAAAGGCTTTCCTTCAAAGACTAACTTCAGCTTGATTTCCAAGCAATGAACCAAACCATCAGACTTGTTCTATAACAGTTTTCTAATTATGAGACAGATATCAATAGCAAATTCAATGACTGGGCACATGGCCAGAAATTCAGTTACTTTAAACGCATATGCAGACTTGGGTAAATGGAACAAATATTGTTTTGGTCCATTTTGTATTATGCTGCCTCAAGATATCCTCCAATGTTCTCCTGAACACTTTCCATGTCAGCCCACTAATGGTTTTTCTTCAAAGACTAACTTCAGCTTGATTTCCAAGCAACGAACAAAACCATCAAACTTTTCCTATAACACTTTTCTAATTATGAGCGCAGTTATCAATAGCAAATTCAATGATTGGGCATATGGCCATAAAACTCAGCTACATTAAATGCATATGCAAACTTGGGTAAATGGAACAAATAAAGATGCCAGAGACACAAATAAATTCGATAAAAATGCTTTTCCTTTTCAAGGACCCTCAGGAGGTCATGATATAAAGCATATTAGATGTAACATTAAAGGTTTTCCTTTATTTTAAAAATATTTTTTGATGTATACAATGCAATTGAAGAATATTCTTTCCCTCTTGCATCTGCTTTTCTTACCATTTCTTTCTTTCTTTTTCTTTTCCATTTTTTTTTGCAAGCTCTATAATAAAAGCATTAAAAGAATAATCTGGTCTTAGGTATCATTTTAGAACCTCAGGCTTCATTGAAAGAATCAATGCTTCTTTTAAGCCCATCGTTGCTTTTTAAATATTAATAGCCAAACCAAGGTGACCTTTACTTTGCAGCTGAAAGAAGAAAAGAGGGCAGGCAGAATCAACAAGGCATTGGCTAATCATTAGCTGATTGCAAATGAGGAGGATCAAAAAGCCAGTTAAGATGTGCTTTTCATCTTTTCTGGAAAAGAGTGTTGTTGGGCCTAGTGGTTATTGCTGAAAACTTAGGAAGCATCCCAGCTGGAGAGACACATTTTATGGAGCTGCATTTGGGTATTTCAAATTCATTAAGGTCCACCTTCACGAAAAATAAAGATTCTAACAAAATGCACTAAGAGTGAGATTTGTGTGAGAGATTTGGTGCTGTGAAGTCTTAGATTGGGAGGCAGAAGATGCTGAATTCAAATCTTAGCACTTCCACTTGCTACCTCTATGACACTAGGCAGGCCATTTAACCTCTCAATGCCTCAATTTCCTTGCCTGTCAAATGAGAATGACTTCCATGATCCCCACTAACTCTAAACGATCCTGTGACTCGCAAAGTAATTACACAGAAGACAGATTCAAATTGTAAGAATCCCTTCCCCTAATAAACTCCAAGGAAGTCAAGCAAATCTAAGGCTATTATTTTAAGTATATATATATCCTCACCTGCTAATCACTAATTAATTGCTAATTAATGATCATGATTTTCTTTTAGTACTTTTAGTTTTTAGGAAGAAACTATAATAAGCATAGCATGGTTTTGTGTAATAATCATACATTAAAGTTTGGTTTTCACAAAGAAAATAAATTAGAAGTTATTTGATATTAACTTTACAAAAAGAGTTCATTATAAATATCCTTTGAATTGGGTCTCTTTCTCTTATTTGCTATGTAACTTTTACAGTGGCCCTAGGTATTTTTGCATATGGAAAAGAAAGAACAAAATATGTCCCTGTATGAGGTACTGGAGGCAGAAAATTGAAATTCAGTCTAGTGATAGTTTCCTATAGTAATTACTTTGAAAACTAGGCATTGAACTGTTGTCTGGGCTGTTCTTTTGAATGTTGTCAGTTTCTTCTAAATTTGTGTTCTGGGACAAAGCTCCATTCACTCTGCCTTAGTTATATCTCTGAACTGTAGGAAAAGTCATCTCACCACTCCTAGTTAGCTTATCTATGAAAAGAAAATAATATTTGTATCACATATATCACAGAGTTATTGTGAAGAAAGTTCTTTGTAAATGTTAAATTACTTCATAAATGTAAGCTATTATTTATTTAAGAGGTAAGCTCTTGAAAATGATTCAATTTATGAAAAATTAATAAGCAGGTAATTTTTCAGTTATATAGCTATTATTTTTATTTGAAGTTAAAGCATCAAATTAAAATGCCTTGAAACTCTGTGTTGACTGCAATTGCCTGCAAAGATTCTATAAAGTTCTTTGAACTTGTTAAATTTCATGGAATAGTCCACAGAGAAAAAATCCAAAGACTATCAACAAGTATTAGTGGAGTTCAACTGGAGTCCTACATTAAAGGAAAAGAAAAATAACAGAAGGGGAGCTTGGACGAGAGAGGAAAGAGCAGCTTTACTAAAAACTAAAATAATTACAGACTCCATCTATATCTAGTAGATATTTAAACCAGGAGTCAAGGCAAACATATCTTAGCACACATACTCCTAAGACATTTAAGGATTTCTGAAATCATGAGGAAATAAATGACTGCAAAGCTTCCATGAAATTTATAGTTGCTTTGGTCTAGGATTTTCTTCTACTGTTTTCATTGATATTATTTTACATGTGAATTCCTGGGTAGAGCAGGGGTTTGTATAAATGAAATCTGTTTCTTTAAAGATCTTAAGACCTCTAAAGAAACAGATTTCACTTATATAGAACTTACTATGTATCAGGCACCATGCTAAATGATGTACAAATATTATCTCCTTTGATCTTCATGTCAGCCCTGAGAAGTAACTGCTATTATTATCCTCATGGAAGACATGGATTTGAACTGCTAATTAGTATCTGAAAATTGATTTAAATTCAAGCCTTCTTGACTCCAGGCCCAAGACTCTGACCACAATCTCAATAAATTAGGAGGCTAGGTTATCTGCTATGATAATAAAAGCTGATGTTTCTATAGTATTTTGAAGTTTGTTAGGTGGCATAGGGGATAGAGTATTGGATTTAGATTCAGGAAAAATCATTTCAAATCTGGGCTGAGACACTAGCTATGTAACCCTAAGCAAGTCATTTAGTTAAATGACTCAGTTTCCTCAGCTGTAAAATGAGCCTGAGAAGAAAATGGCAAACACCCCCGTATTTTTGCCAAGAAAATCCCAAATGAGGTCACAAAGAATAAGACATAACTGAAAAAAAAACTGAACAAGAAAAGCAAAAATTCATTTAAAAAACTAGAGAGGGTTAGCAAGGATCCAGCTGAAGTTAGTTACTATGTATTTGTAGTGAGAAAATTAAACTCAATTACTTTAACTTATTCAATGACTCAGCAGCCCTAAAGCAATAATGAAGAAATCATATGTAGGGGTTACAAAGGAATAAGGATTCACAGGGCTAGGATGGCAGATAATGAAGGGATACAAGGGATTCTGGTATAGTAGCTACTGAAACTCATTCTTCATCAGGCTGTGTGCACTCTGGACCTTCTCTACTGCAACTTTCCCCCTCTTATGCATTATCTGCCCCCATTAGAATGTAATGTATTTGGCAAAATAACTGTTTCGACATGTATACATATATTGTATTTAACATATACTTTAACATATTTAACATGTATTGGTCTACCTGCCATCTGGGGGAGAAGGAGGGGAAAAATTGGAACAAAAGGTTTGGCAATTGTCAATGATGAAGGATTACCTATGCATATATCTTGTAAACAAAAAGCTATAATAATAATAAAAAAGAACAAAAAACAATGTAATGCATTTGAGGACAGAAGCTGTCTTTTTTCTTCTGCATTTGTATTTGGGGGTATTTGTACCTCCAATACTTAGCATAGTGTGCATAGTTAATGTTCAATAACTGCCTATTAGTCAATTGAATGATTAAAACTTTAAAATTCCATATAGAAATTGAATGAAAGTTGGATATGGAAGCAAGTTAATAAGTGAATGAAAAGATATTAAGCACTTATTCAGTGTCAAGCACTGTGCTGGAGTAGGGAGGAAAGACCTGGAAAATAAGGATTCCTCAAGAGACTGAAGATTATGAAAATTGCAAAATATAGGTTTACTGAGAGACTGAGAGGTAGAGGTGCATAGGAGGCTGTAGTTAGAGGTGGATTTTACATTTCCAGATCTTTGAGATGGCAGAATCTGAGAAATACTGAGATCTTGGATGTGTTGGTATTTGACTGAATGGAATGAAGGAGGGTGCCAGAAATTTAGGAAGTGAAGGAATCATGACAAATCACAGCTTTTTTTTAGCAGGATTATCAACATGAATAATGAAAGCCTTGAGGAACATATATTAAGAAAGAGAAATGACCTCAAAAGTTATCTAGTCCAATTCCTTCATTTTTTCAGGTGGGGAAACTGAGGTCTAGAAATGAAGATCTTACAGGAATTAAATAGCAGAACCAAGATTCAAACTCAGGTCTTCTAACTCCAGATTCAGTGCTCTTTCTACCATACCACATTGCTTCCCATTATAGGAGATGGTGATGTAAAGAAAAGGATCATGGGCTAACTACTAAATTTGTTGTTGAAATAATTGCAATAATGGCCAAGTTGCTAATTAAAAACAATGAGAATGAAGAAAAACTTGTGCAAGTAGTATGTATGATTCCTGAAAAGCCGTTATTGCCGTTCAAGGATGTGCTAACCCTTCCTCCTGCCTCTTACATCTTGGTTCTATGATTCCCAACCTGGTATTCTTGCCAGCATTCCAGGCTGTCTTTTCAAGGAAGCCTTAAGAATGATAAGAAAGCACATCACCATTCTACAGTTTGAATTGTAGAGAAGAAAGTGAATTTTTTTGAAAGTATATCACCTAGTTTCACTAAAAATCCAGGGAATTGAGATAAAATCTGAAACAGGGAATCAAAACTGGAAGCAATTTTAGAGATCATCTAATGCTTACATTTCACAGATGAAGGAACTGAGGTCCAAAGAGAAAAATGTTTTGCCCAAGATCAAATAGATGGAAATGACAGAATTGGGACTTAACTTTAGGGCTCCTAACTTCAAGCCCACCTACAAAACTCATATGAAGAACATCCCCTTATACATCCTTTCATCTTTGTTTTTCCATCAGTTTCCAACAGCCCAACAGTGAGCCAAATATTATTCACTACAATATATAACTAATAATGAATTCCAAAATAAAAAAAAGAGGCAATGATGTCATCAAGAAATTTATCAGAAGAAGAAAAAATGGGTTGGTCACATGGGAAGAGAGAGAATGATATGAGCACTGCCAGAACTTCCACTGGTACATTTGTGGTGTCAGAAGAGACCAAAAGAGACCTTCAGTCAGTCTCATAAGATGATAAAGTCTAGAGTTCTATGGGGGATGGATAGGTGTAGATGAATTGTTTTGGAAGGAACTTCCAAATTAATGAGATCACAGATCTATTTGAATATTTTAGTTCATTTCTATTTGAGTATTTAGTTCATACCATAGTCATTATTATTTGTTTTTAGGGATTTAAATACTATATTCTCTGAATCAAATGTTCCTATGAATGATGGGCTTGTTTCCATTTCAATCCTTTGAGAATTTAATTGTGCTTTTCTACTCTCTACAGAGATATGGCTACGGAGGATGGGTGCAGCTCCATCACGACAGTAAGGTTGGTACCTTTCCTCTCTTCAGGTTTTATGGACCCACTAGTCCCCTACAAGCACCCAATGCAGTATAGAACCTACAGAAATTTGTGTGATTCCAAAGGAGGGCCTCCAAATAGCTGAGTTACTTTATCTCCCTGATTAATTTGGCATTCTCTGAAAGGTTTCTCAGGGTTATTAGGAAAAAATGGTTACCTTCTAAGAGCAGCATTTTAAAAAGATGAAACTGTAGTCTGAGATGCCACTAAAAAACTTCTTTTTGCCCTAAAATCAATTTGGACATTTATTATTCTGCCTTTAGGAAATGACCTAGTCTTCACCACAGGTTATTGCGGTTATTAAGGTAGGCTAAATAAATGGAGTATTTTGGATTCTGGTGCAAGTTAGAGAAATTAAATATCAGAGGCAAAGGAGAAAAGCCTTCACTGGGGCCAGAGCTTGATAAAAGTGAAAAGGAAGGAAGGAGAAAGAGCCTCCAGGCAATCCAATTTGCAAATAATTAGGCCCAAGGGTGAGCTACAAATCTGGCCCTGGGAAGGACTGTATCCCCTAACTTTATTCACAGAGTAATAATGAGCTATCATTAACACAGCTGGAGCCTGCTTAGCATTTCTTCCTCATCTTCCACTTTTCTGAATCTTATTTATGCTTTCTGTACAGCACATAGCATAAATAGGATACACAAAAAGCGCGCATTATGCCTAGCTTTCTAGAGTCCACAACTTTAACTGGTTGGTTATTTTATTAAAGGTAAAGTACTACAAGGTGGAGATGCTTCATGGCTCCCAAGTAACCCAAATCTTAGGAACTCCGTGCCTAATTTTTATGCCATTGTTTCAATTTGAAATTTGACTCTAGAACAGAATCTGATTGCTCTGGAAATACTGTCTACTACAAATATGTACCTACATGTAGGGAGTCATAATATTTTTTATATAAGGTAATACCATCTTACAAATGAAATTATGGTGTTTGAAGTGGACATTATTGTGCAAAGTGATTATGATATGAGCATACCATTTGAAATGTTGCCTAGAGAACTGTTATTTTTGCAAAAAAAAAAAAACCCTTATTATTACATTATAATCAAATCCCTCAGTAGCATCACTTGGCCAATTATCCAAGACACAAATCAAGTAAAATCTCAGAATTCAAAGTTCAAAGGGACTTTGTTAATGATCATCTTGTTCAATTTTACAAATGAGGAAAATAAGGTCAAAGTCTATATAAAACAGAGACAAGGTGATTTGAGTTGAGGTTGGAGATGTAGCTGGAGCTATAGAAAGTTAAGCTTTCAAGGCAGTTAGGAATTCTAACAGGTAGAAGTGAGAAAGGAAGGCACTCCAGGGGAGTTGGTGGGAGATGCCATGCTGTGTATGATTAATAGCAAGAAGACCAGTTAAGAGTTCACAAGGGAGAATAAGGTAAAAATAAGCCTGCAAAGTTAACCAGGGGCAGGTTGGGCAGGGATGTAAATACTAAAGAAAGGAGTATTTATTTTATGCTAGAGTCAATAAGCAACAAAACATAAACCATAATTAGATTTTTCATAAGCCCTTAAATATCTGATGACCTTGTGAGATCATTAAAAGCAAACTTCTCATCAATCATTTTGAGATTTAAATTTCATAAATAGCTGCTAATACTGAAGAACTTTGCCACCCGTCTCTACTTTGTAATGTGAAGGATTGGTTAGATGACATGCTTCAGAGTCAGCTTGTCTCTTGAGGTCATGATGAAGTGCTCCAATAATGCCTCTAATATTAATGATGTCCATTACACACACACACACACACACACACACACACACACACACACACAGGTGAGTATAATATGTGCTCTTTACCTCACCCCACTGATACAGGTACAGACCATCAACAAATGGAAATACAAGGGAATTATTCACAGATGATAGAATGAAAGAAAGGAAACAAGTAATTATGAAATGTCTGCTATGTTCCAGACACTGTGTTAAAAGTTTTATAAATATTGTCTCATTTAATTTTCCTAATAAACTGGGAGATAAGTGCTATTATTATCTCCATTCTATAGTTGAGGAAACTGAGGCAGAAAGAAGTTAAGTGACTTGCCTCCACCCCTAGTAAATGTCTCAGGTGGAATTTGAATTCAGGTCTTCTTGATTCCTGATCTAGTACTCTAGATCTAGAAGAAACCTTGGAGAACATCAAGTTCAAAAACTTTAACTTTAATTTTACATATGAATAAACTGATGCCATAAGAGTTTTAAGATTTTTCTCAAAGTCACAGACTGTGTTTAAAGCAGCATATAAACACAGAATCATCCTGACTTTAGGACCATCACTCATAGGTAACACACTAGTTACCTATCTCAGAACTGTAGAAGTTATGACTGTAAAAATGCAAAATAACTTTACTTAAGTATTTGCACTGGACAGAGAGGGGGAAAAAACAATTTCAGATTTGAAAGGGATTTTTGTAGCCAACTAATACAATCCCATTTCAAATAGAATTCTCTCTACAACATCCATGATAAATGTTCATCTAGTCTTAAGCAAAGTTTCAATGAAAGACTCCCAAACCTGTTCATTTTGCTTTGGGACAGCTTCATAGTTGGAGAAAGAGAGTGACAGAGAGACAGAGAGACAGAGAGACAGAGAGAGAGACAGAGACAGAGACAGAGAGACAGACAGAAGCTGGTGGGGGGGTGGAGATTGATAGAAATTTATTAAGTACTTATACTCTGTGCTGGGGATATCAAAACAAGAAAACTAAACATTCCCTACTCTCAAAGTGATTACATTCCAAAAGAAGAAAATAAAACATAAAGAGGAGCTAGAAAAATGCAGATAGACTGAAAGACCAGAGCATCATTGCTGGGGTTCCTACTAATGTAAAAGAGTTTTTCCTTACCTAAAGCCTCTTTGTTATTTCCACCTTTTCATTGCTCCACTGTATGCCCCCTTGAGCCCAAGAGAACTAATCTAACTCTCTGTTATATGATAGACCAACTTGTACTTCACACCTTCCATGACCTATTAAATTGATGTTAGGTCATTCACCAATCTAGTTGCCCTGCTTTTCCCCAGTTGCTCATCAGCTGTTCTTTCCAAGCTGTGCTGCAAGAATGTCCATAATGTGGATAAGCAGTCAGAAATTTTAATAAGTATTGATAATTATTCTTAAAGAAAATTGTCAGTAATCTAAGCAGCAGAATGATATAATCAATAGATTACTGCACTTGAAAATAGAAAGATGTGTATTCAAATCCCACCTCTGATACTTACTAGCTTCTTGACCATAGGCAATTCATTTAAACTTTCTGTATCACAGTCAACACCTCAAAATTATAATTTATTTATGACTGGGAATTGGATTGGGGAGAAGGGAAGTTGTAACTGATGATCCACATCAATAGATCCTTGATAAAGTGAAAAGTCAGAGATATGTATACACAACTTTATTCAAATGAGAACAAAATAAAAGAAAAAATATCTATAAAAGATAAAATATTGAAACTTATAAAATAAGAAATATGATCTTAATAGACCAGTCAGAAAAGGAGAAAACAAATAAATCATTCATGAGCTTCTCTGCAAAAAACACCAGGACAAATCCATTCTGTCAGTGAATTTTTGCAAATTGTTAACTATATACAGGATTGACTGGAGTGGGGAGAGATTGAAGACAGAAAAATTAGCTGGATGACTAGATGTAATCTTTATATTTCTAGACTATTTTTAAACATAATAAAAATGGCATGCTAATTCAACTCTTTTATGAGACAAATGTAGTTTGAGCTCATAAAGTTGATTCATGAGAAATATAACAATTATGACACCACTTTTCTTTCACCTTCCCCAGGTAAATAGCAATAATGAAATTTGGGATTTTTCACTTGCAAAGTATTTTCGTTCTTCTACATTCATTTAATAAAACTAAACTTCTGGGACAACTGGTCTCAATGCCTAATTTAACTGAGATTTGAGCTTCCCAAAAGATCTCCCTGAAACACTTTACAATTGTTTTTCTCTCTGTTTTCCTTCTCAGTCCTTAATTCCTGAATAGACCTGGAACAGCGCCAGTGACATTTGTGTGTCATTGTAGAGTTTTATAAAGATTTCAAAGAACAATACATTTCTCTTTTAATTAGTATATATAGGAAGCAGCAAATGAAGCAAGTGTACTTTTGGCACCTCTGATACTTATTAGTTTATCGACTATAGGCAATTCTTTGACCAGTGAAAACATAAAAATGTTTCAGAAACCATACACAAGAGGGCTGGAACAAAAATCATTCCACATCTGTGGGTCATTCTCATCAACATTTATTGAAGACTTACTATGTGCTAAGCATTCAAAGACAGTCCCTCTTTCAATTATCTTATGATCTAATTGGAAATTGCACAATAACTAGCTCAGTGCCTATTACATAATATGTCTTTAATAAATGCTTGTGGATTAAGTAATGAATAAAAATACATACTATATAAATCTATTATTCTTGATGAGATCAGTTGTTTCTTTGCATTTGACACCTAAGCCTAACTAGTAGGAATGAGCAGTAAACAAAAAGAAGATGGCTACTTTTGGAGAGGGGGCAGAAAGTAGGCTTTAAATTAACCCCTAAAAATTCCCTCAAAATATCATATTAAAGCTACAAAGGACCTTAAGGATCATCTGGTCAAATTCCTGTACTTAATAGGGAAGGAAACAAACTCAGAGAGGCAAGTCACTTGTTCAAGGACACAGACAAATCCAAATCTCACAGACTTGAATACCTTGAGGATACAAAGAACTAGAGATCCTCTTGTCCAAATTTCTCATTTTACTAAATAGAAGAGAAAGACTCAGAGTTAGTGTCAGAGCAGGAACTAGAATCCTTTTCTCTTATGTTTCAGCCCAGCTCTCTTTCATTCAGGCTACTTCAATCTGAGGAACAAGATATACAGTGATTAGAATGTCAGGACTAAAGTCAGGAAAACTCATCTTCCTGAGTTCAAATCTGGCTTTAGATACTTACTATCTGTGTGACCCTGGGGAAATTACTTAACCCTGTTTGCCTCAGTTTTCTCATCTATAAAGGTGACCTAGAAAAGGAAATAGAAAAGTACTCCAGTATCTTTTCCAAGAAAACCTCATATGAAATAATGAAAGATGAGATGAGGCTGAAACTACTCAACAACAAATTTAAATCTGATTTCCTCAGGGACAGGAGAGTTGGGGGTCAGAGTGTAAATGCCCTTCCAAGACATCAGTCTTTTATTTCATGACAAATACCTAACCGGGAATTTGGCTCTTTAAAACTTCCACATGTACCCTGTGACCCAAATTCACCCCATCCAAGCTCCTTCTTTTACTCTTCGGGAATGTTTAAGTTGTGTAGCATGGTAATGTTCTAAGGGGGGAGAGAGGGTAAGGAATAGAGAAGAGGGGGAAAAGAGAGGGACAGAGAGAAGAGAGAAAGAGAGAGGGGAGGGGGAGAAGGAGAGAGAGAGAGAGAGGAGACAGAAAGAAAGAAGGAGGTAGAGAAGAAGGGAGGGAGGGAGATAGAGAGAGACAGGGTGGATGCCATAATGATAAAGGAAGCAGTCTTCTTTCTCTTACCTTGCCATTCAAACCATTGGTCCCACTTTCTGTAGATCAATTTAGTTGGTATTCTGGAGCAGAAAAATGCTGTGAGGTGGCCACTTGACAGTGAGCAGATAAACTTCTTACACCAGGGCTAGACCTTGCTTCTTATTGTAAGGCTGATCTTCAATTTGATATCACCATACCCAAAACTCTCCCTAAGGAACCCTAAAAGACCACCAATATGAAAAACCAGTTGGAGTCTGCTTCTGTCTCCACTCTCATTATTCTATCACAAGTTCCACAAACACATAGTTCTACTCATTCCTTAACTCAAGGATATAGTAACAATCTTCTTACTTAGAAGAATACAATTTCTTATCTTCAATTCTTTAAAAATCTTCTGTGGAACAAATTGCCAGCCTCTGGACAAATTCCATCTCTACCTCCCACCCCATAGCCCTATCCTTGTTTTAGAACTCCATGTAGGAAGATAAATTAGAAGTAGGTAGAGACCATAAAGTCAATCATAGAAATTTGGGTTTTATTAATATGATAAAATGGTATTTTAAAAAGATTAATTTGTTTATATACAGGATTAACTGGAGTGGGGGGAGATTGAAGGCAGGAAAATTAGCTAGAGGACTAGATTTAAAAAAGCTTAATGTGCTAATGTCCCAGACTAAGATTTTGACAATGGGAAGGGGAAGGGAAGGTAGATATGAAAGACTTTATAAAAGAATTTAAATGATTTGCTGACTTTGAAATTTAAAAAATATTAAGTATTTTTTTTGTACAGAGCACTATGTTAAGAGCTTGAGACACATAAAAAACTTTAGACAAAGCACTGTCCCTTCCCCCAAAAAGCTTTACAATTTAGTAGGGGGCTGTAACTCATATATGAATGACTATAATACAAAAGAGAATATATTAAATGCTCTAGAAAAGCAAATAAAGTGCAGTCATGTGAAGGTTTTGGTCATTGCTAAAAGGGAGTACAGAGGAAACTTTTATAGGTGGCATTTGAGTTGGCTTTTAAAGAATGATAGGAATTCAACAGTTACAGAGAAAAAAGAAGGCAGCTTTCATTTATAGGAAATAATAAAAGCCAAAGCATGAAGGGAAGTTTGGGAAAGGTTTTAATAAAGTGGAGAGTATGTGGAAGAGGGTACTCTCAAATCAGGTCAGAACAAGAAGATAAAATTAAGTTGTGGAAAGTCTTTGAATGCCAGGCCAATGGAATTTGAACTTTACTTAATTTATTTAATAGGAAATAGGGATTCATCGAAGGGTAATTACACTTGCATGTAATGGCATCATATCCCTGAAATCATAGTCCTCTTTGAGAATGAAGGACAAACAATAACAACAACATAACTAGTTTTATGTACAAGGAGGATTAAACTAACATTAATGTGAAGACTGAAATGAACAAATTAAATGTGGGGAGAAGAAAAAGGGACAAGAAGAAGAAAGTAAAAGGAATAAGAAAGGGGAAAGTTGAGAATGAATCAAAGGTTTTGAACCTACTTAACAAGAACAATAATTTTATTTGTTAGAAATTAGGGAGGACAGAAAAGGATCTAAATAGTTCAGCCTTTCCAGGAAAAATTATAAGTATTGTTTTATTCATGAAGAATTTTAGGTGCTAACAAAACATCCAAGTGGATATATCCAAAAAATAGAGATTTGTGAAAGTCTCCTATGAAGAGAGTCTTAGAAAAGTGACTGATTCCTGAGTTCAACCAGTTCTTCTTGTTCAGTCTAGTCATCCTAGCAGTTTGCTTTGTGATTAAAGTCAATGAGACAATGAATTATTGAGAACAGTATTATACTTCTGAATAATAAATAAATTAATATCAGATACTTAAATTGAATAAAATACTAATTGATTAAGTTCAATTTTGATAGCTTTTCATAACGTGTTAGAATACAGTGAGACATCAGAATCATCAT
The DNA here is from genome assembly GCF_016432865.1 of Antechinus flavipes. NCBI lineage: Eukaryota > Metazoa > Chordata > Mammalia > Dasyuromorphia > Dasyuridae > Antechinus > Antechinus flavipes. The sequence goes on from NC_067400.1 coordinate 360,366,492, forward strand.
GTCCATTCTCTATACATTAAAGATGAGTATACCAAGGCATGGAAATGAAATTACTTGACCTATTCACATAGCAAATTACTAAAAAAAACCCAGACTAGAATATTGATGTCATGATTTCAGGAGCCTAATTGGCATTTTCATTAACTTTTCTGAAGCAAAATTCACAAAAGGCACAAGAGTAATGAGCCATCAAGTCAACTTTTAAAGAAAAATTCATTTGGTGGAAAAGAAATACCAGGTACTAAGGAAATAGAGAGGCTAATCCATATGGAAGATGAAGAAGAAGAGCTCACATGGGAGTGTGGCAGCCAGGGGAAGAAAACATCTATTGCAGGGCTTCGTAGCATTCTTTGTCATGGACCTCTAGAAAAACTAGGAATTACTTCTCAGAATAATGTTTTATTTTTTTTAAATCCTAAATTTCAATGGAAGATTAATAAAAAAGAAAGATGAAACTTTTTCCCATCCAAGTACATTCTGAAATCTAGTCATGGAAGCTATGTTGCAGTAATTTCCTATTTTAAAATCTAGTTGGTTTTGTACAGTGGAGTATGCTATCAGCATTCACTGCCTCATTCCAACCCAATGTTCCATTATATCTTGTATTTTTTTGGTTTTGTTCCAGTTCAATATTTTTTTGACAACAACCTAGATGAAGGACAAGAGATATAGAATAATACATTTGTCCTGAGATGTTGGTAGTGAAAGCACAAAAAAATGCAAAAAACAAAACAAAACAAAAAGCCAAACTCATACTTAGTTAGATGCACAGAAGAAAACAAAAAGAGATATTGTAGGTCATACAAATGGTATGATTTTCTTACTATTTTTTCAACTTAATATAAATTTGTTTTTAAAAAAGTAAACAGTTCACAACTTATTATGCAATCCTCTTTTTTGTCCTTGGTTTATTGAAATATTGTTGATCAAACTCACAATAAAAATATTTTCAATGAAAAGAAATTGTTTAAATAAAATTTATTCAAATAGGTTTGCTAGTGGCTTAAAAAATTCACAGGGGAGACATTTCAAGTGAAAAACAAAGGTTCACTCTTGTTTTAGTAAATCAGTGCCACTTTTTTTTAGATTTTGGTTCATAATTCAATTCATTTGCAATCCCTGATTAATCTAATTGATCAAAGTTCAAAAGAATTTGGAAATTGAAAATGCTATCAACTGCAGCACCACAGCAGTATGCCTTCCAGAGGTCTATTTATGGTCATTGATTGACATTTGTTTCTCTTGTCTAAAACACTGAAAAGAAACATAAATTGGAAATACTCCTTAAACACCTTGTAAGATATATGGATACTAAATCCCAAGAAAAAGCTCTTTGTTCACTTTCCATCCTCATAGATGTTTTTATAGTGACTTTTACAGCACAAAACAGTAGATTCACAATAAATAGCCATAGGCCTACTATCACACTATTATTATAGTCTCCTAATTGCTCTTCCAGACTTAAACCTAATTTCTCTACTCTGAAATACTCATAGAACCCCATTCCAATTTGTCTCCATTCCACTGTCATTGTAATTTTCCTGAAATACAAATCTAACTATGTCTGTCTCTGTCTCTGTCTGTCTGTCACACACACACACACACACACACACACACACACACACACACATCACTCTCCAATAAATTCCAGTGGCTCCATTATCATCTCTAGGATTAGATATAAACTACTCTGTTTAACATTTAAAACTCCTTGCAATCTAGGTCCTTTCTATCTTTCCAATCTTCCACTCTGATAAAAAATGAAACAAACAATTTTTTTAATTTAGCACAGGGTTTAAATTTCTAACCAGAGAAAAGAAAAAATTTACCTTGGAGCACCCCACAATTTGTAATATAATATTATAATAAATAACTTGTTTTAAGACTAAAGGCCCTTAAGATTAATAAGTCAATAATGATTTAATAAGCACCCACTATATGCCAGGCATTGTGCTAAACAGAGAAGTACAAAGAAAAGAAAAAGGAAATGTCTGCCTTAAAGAAGCTCACAGTCTGATGGGAGAAACAAAATGCAAAAGCTGTGTACAAATAGGCTACATGCAGCATAAATAGAAAGTGATTGGCAGATGGAAACCAATAGAATTTTAAAAGATTGGGAAAGGTGGAATTTTGATTAGGACTTGATGATCCTAGGGGACCCAGGAAGCAGAGATGAAGAAGAAGAATATTCCAGATAAGGAGCACTGTCAAAGAAAATGCTGGGAGCTGAAAGAAGTAGTGTCCTGTTAGTGAAACAATAAGGAGATCAGTGTCACTGGATTGGAGTATATGCATGGTGTGTAAGGTACAAGAAGACTAAAAAGACTGGAAGCAGGATAAGGGGTGTAGTGCTAAGTTATGAAAAGCTTAAAACATTGAGTTTATTGATTCCTAGAGTTTATTGAACATGAGGGTAACATGGTCAGGGTAACACATTGAAAAAATCATTTTGGTGGCTGAATGGAGGATGAATTGGAGACCACAGAGATTTGCAGCAGGAAGACCAATCAGCAGGCTATTGTAATAGACTAGGTATAAGGACTGAAGGTCCTAAACTATGCTACAAGGAATCAGAAGGATCAGAGAGAAAGGAGTTGTATGGAGAGATTTTGCAAAAATAAACTCAAGCCTTGGGACCAGATTGGATATGTCAGGAATGGGATGGTGAGTAAAAAGTGAAGGATGACATCCAGGTTGTGAGCATGAAAGACTGGAAAGATGGTGGTGCCCTGAAAAAGTCAATAAGGAAACTTGGAAGGGGGCAATGTTTGGGGTGCACTTGGTTTCTTTCTTTTTGACTTAAGGGAGGTTATTTTAGATGAAAAACTGAGTTCTGCCAGGATTGCTGCAAACTGACAGAGGAAATTCCTAACACCAAGGCCAAGGTTGAGCTGTCTGCCTAAATTTACCTTTATTATCTCTGGTTCACCCCTGGCCTCTTTGTGACTGAGGGAAATTAAATTTACTGGAGATACGTGGGGAACAAGACAGCAAATTATATTATGGTGTCTGTAGATAGATAAGGAAAAGTTCAGAAAAGAGTTGAACTTTTCTTGAGATTTCCATCAGGCTGGATCATCTAATCTGAAATATTTCTAAATCCAATGACTCTCCTAGGTAGTTACCTTCTCTCTCATAGCCTAGTCCTACTTTTATGCCTCAAAATTGTGCTAGAAATGCCATGCTTACCCCAATCTCGAAATCCAGCCCCTAGTAATCTTCCCTTCCCCCACCTCATTTTCTGTTTTGAAATTTCTTCCTTTCACTCAAAGTGAAAGGTGTGACCCATTCTCTAAGGCTACAGTTTTGATTGAGTCAAGGAGATCTATAGATCCTATTCACACTCAGTTGTGATTGATTCAATCAAAAAAGTATTTCAGTCTGGACAAGTCACTGAGCCTAATGGCATTCCAACCCTACCTTTAATATCAGTTTTGTTTTGTTTTTTAACATAATGCTCTTCTCCCATATATTCTATGGTTCCACCATACTGGTTTATTTACTGATCCTCACACAGACTATAGCTCTGTGTTTTTGCCCTGATTGCTCTCCCTCTTGCCTGGAAGTCTTTACCTTCTCACTTCCATCTCTTAGAATCTTTTGCTTCTTCAAGAATTCTCTTCAATGCCACTTTACTTTCCATCCACTTTGTCTATATTTTTTAGATACCTCCTTTATGTAAATATTGTCTCCCCTATTAGAGTATAAGCTTTTTATAGACAATGATTGCTTTTTTCTTTTTCTCCATATGTTCAACATTTAGCACAACACCTCCCTGCATATAGCAAGCTCTTAATAAATGCTTTTTATTATTATATATTATTAAAAATACTGTTGATTATCTGATTGATTCACAATAGCCCAAATGTCAATTCTTTTTATTAAACCTTCCTATTCCCCCCTTGCTCAACTGTTAGTCTGTCTTCCCTGAAATGACTTTATATTTACATTGTTTATATGTAACTGTTGCCTTCTTCCTATAGAATTCAAGCCTCTTGAGGGTAGAAAATGTTTCATCTTTGTCTTTGTATCCTTAGTGCTTACCACGGTGCTTAGTACATACTAAGTATTTAATAAAATGCTTGTTGATTAATTGATTGACAAATCACTCTCTCCCTTCCAACTTTGAAATTCTGTGACTATTATTCTGTGAGATAAGCATAGGTTCCTTCAGCTTTAACATTGACACATACATTAAAAAAATATGATTTCCATATGAATACTTTTTTCTTTTGGAAGAAACTTTTAAGTACTTTTTTATGCTGATTAGCATTCTAATACTTAGCAGGGGGAAGGACTATGTGACAAATGAAATACATTTCCCAGATTTTTTTCTTAATGCCATCTCTTGATTTTACCTCCTTTCCTCCTCCCCCTAAAAAAAAAAACTTTTTAACACTCATACCTTTACAACTGAAACTGCATTTGGATGCTGATGACCAGGACACAGACATTCAGAGTTGTAAATAATTATGTTTGTTCTCCCTGACATGATTTCACAAGTCACTTGCTCAATGACTCTAAAGAATTACTGATCAAACATTGTTTTGGATCCAATGATCTAATTAAAAAGACCTGAATTCACTTTTTGTGTGAAATGTAATCTGAGTTTTAGATGAAGGTGTTAGGATAGCTCAAATACATAGAGAAGGAAAAAGCAAAGAGCTTTAGTTCAAATTGGTTATGGATAGGGCTTAAGATTGAGTCTTGGAAGGGGAAGGCATGGAAGAGGGGAGGGAAGAAAACAGCCAACCAAAGTACAGTGTTCTTTTTTTACCTGCTCACACCCACTTTACTCTCCCAATAGGGATTCAAAGGTCATTCTTGAGTCATTGAGGTGTCCCATAAATAATTTCCCAAAAGGCACTATGCCCAGAAAGAAAAGGGAAAGGTAAAAATATGCTAGTCGTACTAACTCCCAGTGAAACCTTAGGCAAGAACCTTTACTATGAGAAGACCAGAAAGGACACAGAGGTTAGAAAGACATGGATCAAATCCTATTTCCTATATTTTTGTTATCTATATTCCCCTGAGAATATTGCTTAATCCCTCTGTAAGCCTTGGTGTTTTCTCATCTGTAAAATGAGGGAGTTAGACTCAACAGACTATAAGGTTCCTTACCTTTCTAAATCTTTATTCCTATTGTTGAGGTTCAGAAGAGACCCATAAAGGTTAGAGGTCGCAGACTGGTGTCACAAAGTGTCTCAAAAGAATTTACAGGCTTGAAATCATATCCAAATCAAGGGGGAAAGTTTATTGTAATTGTTAACACCAATTGAAATGGGCTGATTTCCAAAAGAATTTAGCAAGGAACCAAGAGAAAGGAGATAGATTTACAGGACAGAATTGGATCAAAGCTTCATATTGCTATTTACTACTTTTATGGCTTACAAGTAGTTTTGAGGAGTGGTCTATTCACTATTGTCTCAGGAACTTGGTTATCACTGGCAGGTAAGATTTTCAATCTGACAGTCAGTAATGTCTGTAGGACTATTCTAAGGCCAGAAGACTTTGAAATCATTGACAGAGATTGTTAGAACAATAGCATTCTAAGGTCAGAAGTCCTCAGGATCACTAATATATCTTCCCTAAAATCTAAGGGAAGAAATATTATTATATTTCTAAGCCAAAGGACTTTTACAGTCATTGACAGATTGCCAGAATGATAGCCCTCCAAATTTGGTGGAGTAGGGACCTCAGGATCACAGATTCAAAAGCCAGAAGATTCTAGAATCACTGACAGATTGTTAAAGCAGGAGTACTCTAAGTTAGGGAACCTTAAAATATTGCTATATTTCCCCTGGAAGCTATACCATATCACTATGATTTCTCTCGTTCTTATTTTCTTCAAGTATAAAATAAAAGGTGTGGATTGCATAGGATGAAGTATTTCCCAGTTCCAAAATGATCCATTCATACTTAATTTTTTTATGACAAAGTCAACATTTGCAAAAATAAAAATAATAATAATAATAATGGCTTGAATGCATACCTTTTGATCCATCAGTGTCTTTACTAGGTCTCTATCCCAAGGGATTATAAAAGAAGGAAAAGGCCCCACATGTGCAAAAATGTTTGTAGCATTTCTTTTTGTGGTGGCAAAGAATTGGAAAATGAGTAGATGCCCATCAATTGGGGAATGACTGAATAAGTTATGGTATACGAATGTTATGGAATATTATTCTTCTATAAGAAATGATGAGCAAACTGATTTCAGAAAAGCCTGGAAACACTTGTATGAACTGATGCTAAGTGAAGTGAGCAGAACAAGGAGAACATTGTACACAGCAATAACAAGATTATGTAGTGATCAACTGTGATGGACTTGATCTTTTCAACAATGAAGTGATTCAAGGCAATTCCAATATACTTGTGATATAAAAAGCCATCCACATCCAGAGAGAGAATTATAGAGACTAAATGTGGATGGAAGCCTAGTATTTTCACCTCCATTTTTTGTTTGTTGGCTAATTTTTTTCTTTCTCATGTTTTTTTTTCCCTTTTGATATGATTTGCATAACATGACAAATATGGAAATATATTTTTAAAATTGCACATATTTAATCTATATCATTTCTTGCTGTCTATGAGAGTGGGGAGAGGGAGAAAAATTTGGAACACAAAGTTTTGCAAAAGTGAATATTGAAAACTATCTTTGCATGTTTTTGGGAAGATAAAATACTATTTTTAAAAAAAGAAAATAATAATAATAGCTAGATTTATATAGCACTCTAGACCCAGCACCTTATCCATTGCACGACCCACCTGCCCCTAAAAAGAGAGAAGTTGCTTGGTATAGTGGATAGAGCCCTGATTGGAAGCAAGAAGTCTTGAATTCAAATTCTTCCTCAGATACTTACTAGCCATGTGACCTTGAATAAGGCATTTCTGTCTGCCTCAGTTTCCTCATTTGCAAAATGGGGATAATAATAATAATAACTTATTTCTTAGGATTGCTTTAAGAATATGATGGGATAATATTTGTAGAGAATTTTGCAAAACTCAAAAAAAATTATATAAATACTAGCAAGTGTCCTTCTGAATTCTGCTGTATGATCTTGAGCAAGTATTAGCTCCTCAATACTTCAGTTTCTTCTCTTTAAAAAAATGTGATGGTTAAACTAGATATCCTCTAAAGTCCTTTTCCACTTTAATTTGATGATCCTCTGATTAGTTATACTTTGTTACAGAAATAAAGGGAAGCTTACTAAACCCCTTGAAGATTAACTTTAACCCTCTTGCCACCTGACTTTAATCAAATAAGCTATTTGTCCCAAACTTAGCTTTAGAATTTAAGAGCATATGTCCAGTTCCAAGCAACTATGTAGGCAGGAAGCTTTCAGCAGGAAAATATATTTCCATTTCTAAGGGGAAATAAAACTGAAGGTTCTGCAAAAATCTGTAATTTTTAATGGGAAAATCCTTCCAAAATACTTAAAGCTGTATTCTTTTTGATTCCAAAAGAACACCACCCACCTTGGTTTAATTCTCTTGAATTTTATCATCCTAGGGAGAAGCCAAAATGATGAAAGATGGAAGGCTCTTTCGAATTGTCCAAGAAAATTGCTGGGATCCAGTAGTTCGTATTAGAGAAATGGATCAAACAGGTAGGCTATTATTTTGTGATGATTACAGCTATCCTCTAGAAATTTATTTATTGAGATAGTATATAACAATAATAATAGTTTTGGATTTCAAGGAGCAGAGATTCGGCCAGGATAACTTCAAGATTACTATATAGCCATACTCTGGGCAAGCATTTATTAAGTATTTACTATACTTCAGGCAATCCCCTTTGGCAAAGGGGATTTAAAGACATAAATGAAGCAAACTATATCCTGGGAAGATTAATACAGGAAAGGTACATGAAAATATGTACACCTTCCATCCTTTACTACCATTCCAAATCCCTGCTTTGGCCTTATTCAGTAAAATAAGACTGCAGATAGTCTTGAAATTAGAAAGACCTGAAAGACCTGAATTCAAATCCGGTATAATTCTGGACAAATCAAAATCAATAAGCTTTAGTTTCCTCATTTGTAAAACAGAAATAATAGTGTCATCTCCTTATAGTGTTATTGTAACAATAAAATGAGATAACATATGTAACAATTTGTAAAACTTAAAGAACTGTATAAATATTACCTATTTTTATTATTGTCATCAAATAACTGAACTTAAGCCAAAAATATTTAACTATAAGGAAATGTAGGGATTACAGACTCTTATTGTTGAAGACAAAAGGAGCTGGATGTTCCTATCTAGGCTGAGCAAACAATAGGTCTGAACACAGGGCTGGTAGGACTCCTTTGGATTCCAAGCTGTACTCAATTACATACATCAATCACTCTGGCTGTCTCTAGCTCTGTGTTCCACCTTCCTCTGTAGGGAGGTCTACATTAAATGATAAGATTACAAACTCCAATTTCTATTTAGGCTTTCAGATTTACAAGGCACTTTGAGGAGGTGATCTCCCCAGGCCCTTCTTGTGCCAACATAATTGCAGAAAAACAGTGAACAGCAGTTCTTAGTCCTTAGTAATGACTTCTGGAAAAGGGGATTTAGAAGTCTACATAGAAAAAAAAAAAAGACAAAGCTCTTCCCCAGGAAATGAGAAGACTTGATCTCAAATGAAACTACTTCAAATCTCTTCCTCTCCAAGGGGAAAACTCAAGAAGACAGAACTCAGAGTAATTGGTGTCATAAACCAGTTGTTTATGACTAAACTTAAGTTTAAAATGTGCTTCTTACTTTTCTTCCTCTGCCCCCCCTTTCCATTTCTATGTAATTTCATTACTCTATGTTCCTTGTCCTTAGAAGAAGGAGATAAAATGATAAGCTCTAAGGGGAAAAGTTGCAAATCTGTTTGTCATCTTCAGGGGAAGAAAAGTTTAATTAGTGCTTTCAGGATCACTCCACCACCTGCCCCAAAGCAGAGCTGAAAAAGAATGGAATAAGAAGGGGCCTGTGACTGATGCCTGAATTAGGCTCAGAAAACAGTATCAGGAATGGTAAACCTATGCAAGTCCTGTGGGGGGTGAGGAGAGAGTAGGAAGGATAGGACAGCAGAAAGGAAGCAACTGGTTTATCACCTAACAGAGCCAAGTGAAGTTAAGGTGTTTCACCTGGTATATGACTTGGGGGAGGAAGAAGCCTATCGTGGCACAGTATATGCCAAAGATCTAGCATTTGGGGGTAGGAGGAGGATTTGTGCCAGGAGAGAAAAAAGCAAAATCTCCACTTCCAAATCCAGTACCCTTTTCACTACCCTAACAAAAAAAATCAGTAGTGATTGTTGAACAAACCCAGACACAATACTTGCTATCTATATTGACTGTTTCCAGGAATTTGAGTAGAGAATAATGCTGATTCATTTCATTAGTAAGAGTGAGAATCTCCCTGTCCACCACCAGTGGCTTGAATCAGTGTGAGGCATGGAGGTTGTATTTGGCATATCACCATAGAATGGGACTGAACACAAACTAGGAGTTGTGAGCCCCACTCATCAGGATTGGTCTTACAAACTTTCCATGATAAAATAGTAGTCTACACTAAGCTCAAGCTCACTTGTGAGTGTTTAGAGGAGTTCTCTTAAACCCCAATATAAAGACATCTGGATTCATGTGGAAGTAGGGAAAAGGAGAAACTAGAACTGTAACCAAAGAGTAAATCTTTTCCTTGGAATGTCAAAGTTTAGAGGGCTTAAATTTTAAATTAATGAGTTTTAAGATTTGTGTAGGGGAGTGGAACCAAGCTGATGGAGTAGAGAAAACATTCAGATCAACAGATCAATAAAATGAGCATGCAGTTAAAAAAAATTTTAATTCTCAATTAAATACCAAAATGGAAATCTTGAAAATCAAAGGAGAGAGTAATAAAATTGAAAGTTAAAAAAAAATAAACTAACAAAACTAGAAGCTAGTTTTATAGAGGGAAAGCAATAAAATATAAAAACCATTGGTTAATTTGATTAAAGTTTGTACTGTTGTTTACATTTTGATGATATCCACATTCTTTCAGCAACATAGCACCTAGTCAGAAACAGAATAATAATTTAAAATAAGAAACGATTAGGAAGCATACATCTTCCTGCTCTGGCTAACCACCAGGTGAACTCCTTCCTACCAACTCTATACCACTTGCTTCCCTCTCTCAAATTTTGAATGATTGTTCTCCAATAAAGGTCTTAACATTTGTTTGGGCTCCCCATTGGAAGCCAGTAGCCCCAAACTCTGTGTCTTTCCCACAAGATAGTAACCTTAAGTCTCTCATACCCTATATCTCACCCATCCCCAAATTTGTACTAAATAAAATTTTAAATTATAGATTTGAAGTGGTAGGTTTCATTCTACTCAACCAAGGTGCAAAGATTGCTAGTGATGATTGTAGTAGGGATTCAAAGGGAGATAAGACTTCATATGAATGACAGATGAAGAAATACAAAGAGCTGACATTTTTTCTGGTCTGTTTTCTTGATTAGGAGTAACTGTCCAAGCTCTTTCTACAGTCCCTGTTATGTTTAGCTACTGGGTAAGTATGAAACTGAACTGTCCATTCAAACAATCTCTTCAAATCAAACAAATCTCTTCCCACAATCCTCCGTCCCTCCATCTACCCTCTCTCTTGCTTCTCTATACACAGAATAAGGAGTAAAATGAGCAAAATTTCAAAAGCAAGCAATTTTTGACATGGTTGCCCTTCCTTCTCTCTTTCCATCAAAACTTACCCATTTTGAGGCAGCTAGATGGTATAGTGGATAGAGCACTAGCCCTGAAGTTGGGAAGATCTAAGTTCAAATCCAGCCTCAGACATTTCCCTTCAACCCAATTGCCACAACAACAACAAAAAAACTTATCTGTCCCAGAACTCAGTTCAGAGATCCTTATTTAGTGACTGATTTGCTAATCTTAACTAACAAATGTTAAAGAGTAAAATAATTATTAAATACATTAGCATTTCAATGCTAATATATTTAGTAAAATAATTATTCTTTTGGATAGCTTTGGAATGCTAATATATTTAATAATTATTTTACTTTTAAAAGTAAAATACATTTAACTTTCATTTTGAAAGTAAAAATTTGAAAGAGAGAGCTCCTGGAATCAAAAAGCTTAAACAAAAAGAAAGGGTGTCTAATGTTGAGAATTTTAGAAACTATCAATTAATTAATTCATGAATGAAAATGTATTAAATAATTGCTATATCTCAAATACTATTCTAAGCACTAAGGATATAAATAGAAAAAAATTAAAATAATAGTACCTGCTCTCCACAAGTTCACACTTTAACTGGGGGAGGCAACTCATAAAAGAAAATTCTGCTGCAGAGCAAATGAAAAAACCCCAAAGTGCCAAGAGTATTTTCATGAGGTAAATATCAAAACTTATAAGTCCTCAGGATACATAAATAGGACAGATGATAGTGCTAGTAGACTGGATGAGATATTTCACTTGGATTAAACAAAAATTTATCAAGTTTCCGCTATAGAGCAAGAAGCAATTTGGAATAATGTTTAGAGGGCCATTCCTGGAGTCAGGAAGATCTGAGTTTAAATTCCACTTCTCCCTAGTTTTCAATGAATCACCTGATATCTCAGTGCTGCAGACATTGGTCTGAAACATTAAGATCTTACAATGAGCAACTATTTGTAAAGTGCTTAGCACAATGGCTGGCACATAGTAGGTATAAATGCTTTCTCCCTCCTCTTACTCCTGCACACTAATGAAATCACATGTCTAGGGCTATAGATGGATGGGGAGATACTCAACCAGTTCATTCATGCCTTTTTGTTTCTTACCAGGCCAAACCTCATGATACCTTAGACCTGTGCCAGATTTTAAATAACGACTTAGCTACAACTGTTGCAAAGTACCCAAAGAGATTTGTTGGCTTGGGAACGTTGCCAATGCAGGCTCCAGACCTGGCAGTGAAAGAGATGCATCGGTGTGTGAAGGAGCTGGGTTTTCCTGGAATACAGATTGGATCCCACATCAATGAGTGGGACCTGAATTCCAAGGAGCTCTTCCCTGTCTATGCTGTAAGTCACTGAGTTCAAATAGAAATAGATCTCTGAGCCCTCCATTTTTCCAGAACATCACAAATTAATATTATCTTGTTGTACTTTTATTTATTTAAACATTTTCCAATTGCATTTAAATCTGGTTCAGCTGTGCTCTGGAGTTTTTTTTTGTTTTGTTTTGTTTTGCAGGTGCTTGCAGCCTTCAGCAGAAGGTTTAACAGCTCTGCTGTATGCAATATTCTTCCTCAGTTGTAGATTCATGACTTGTCTAAGAGTTGACATTAGTATATCTGAGGATCCTTAGATGTCATTAAGTCAAATCTCCTTAATTTATAGAGGGAGGGAATTGAAGCCCAGAAATCTGGCAATCCCATACTATCAATTTGAGAGGTACAGGGGTGATCCACTGTGTGAGTCTTTTCCCTCTCCATCACTCAGTGAAACTCCTGATATGTTTACAAGGTGAACTTGACTTAAAATGAACACCTAAGGTAGACTTGAAAAAACAGAGAAGGGGAGGAGAGGTAGCACAGAAATAATAACACATAGCCTGAGGGTGGTAGGGAGAAGGCATTATTTCCAGAAATTCACTCCAATCCCCATAGACTTTGCCATAAGGGCAATTTATGTGCTTGGGAGAACCTGAGATCTTTTTGGTTTGTTTTTTTTTTAATCTTCTTCTCCCCTAAGTACTTCCCTGAGCACAGTTGAGTGGTATGCCCAGAAGCAGAGAAACCCTTAAATGCACACTTTTCCTAAACTCTATATTAAATAAAGGCAGAATCTCCCTCAAGCAAATACGTATTTCCACCCAATCTGGGCTTATAGTATATCTATAATGCAATTCTAGATATTGCATATCTAGACATTGGTGAATAGAGCACTGAAATTCTAGCCAGTAAGACCTGAGTTCAAATTATACTTCAGACCCCTACAAATCATGTGACTGAGCAAATCACTTAACTTTTCTCAGCCTCAATTCCCTCACTTGTGTAATAGAGATAATATTAACAGTTATTCACAGTTAAAAGGACCAATAGATATATGTAAATGTTTGCTTCACAAACTTTATTCCATTTCCAGAAGTTCCTTTCATGTCTTTTCATAATCTTCTTTAACCTTCTTTTCCCTCTTTCTTTTTTCCTCTTTCTCTTTTTTTTTTGTCTCAGTGAGCACTAAAGAAACTGACAGTCATATAGGCAGGCAGATATATAGATTAACTTACAGAAAAAGACTACTTTATTAGTTATCTAGTATGTCAAGAGAAAGGAATGTCATAGATCTGTCATTAGTTCCAGAAAACTTCATCAACTTTGTGATTTTTCTCCATTTAAACCAAAATTTTCCTAAAACACCAATCCTAAAAAGCTATTTCATGTTCAAGTGCATTGTTTTTAAAGTTTACTTACTAGTAATATGACTGTATAATTTTAAATAATTTTCATTGCAAGCACACAGTATCACAGAATCACAATATTAGAAAGTCACAGAAATCATCTGACTTACCATAACTGATTTCTTTGTCATTAATTCTTGCTTTATTTCTACCGTTCACATCAGAAGGCAAAAAGAAATCATCACCCTCAGGTCACAGAGTTCAGAAGAGCTTTGTGAGATTTTTATTGGCCATATCTGGGGTTACTTGATGACTTTTTGAAGAACTGGGTCAGAGATGTGTATTTGCCCACCTATTTCACTGTAAATTTCTACATTGCAAAGAGGGTGGTTTTTTTTTTTTTTCACTCCTCTGGTCCAAGTTGGGCTTCATTTACTCAAAACAGATTTTGCAATATATTCATGTGTATGGTGCCTGCCTATTTTGGTGTGTGTGTGACTGCCAGAATACCAATAACTCAGGATGGACTATATTTTTCCACATCATTAAGCAAAGAAATTTGCATCTCACTATATATGACTACTCATTCAAGAGTTTTAATAATAATAATATTTATATAGCTCTTTAAGATTTGCAAAGAAGATAAATTATTTTGTTTGATCCTCATAATCCTGTGAGGTAGATACTATTACTATTCCCATTCTACAGATGAGGAAACTGAAGCTGGAAGAAAATAACTTATAAGTAAGGGTAGGAGATAAGATTCAAACTCTGGTTTTCCTGACACCAACTCTTAACATTCTATCTCCTGCACCATTTAGCTTTCTTCTTGTCAATATGTGATACCTCTACTGCTGATGTCTTATTTCTGCAAAGGTTATTCAAAATGCAGCTACGTTGCAACCTGTGCTTTAACTTGGTATTAAACAGGCTTTAGAGGAAATCTGACTAGCTTTTCTAATACTCTTTTCATATGAACAGGCATCCTAAATTCCAAGCAATTGACTACAAATCAAACTTGGAATCAAACCTTTCCTAGGCGGGGATTGTTTCTTTAGAGTATGTAATGCTAGTTTCCTACTAGTGGTCTCTGCTCTGTTTTACTTCTTGTATAACCCTGGGCAAATGATTTAAACTCTGGAGGACTTTATTTCTTCTTTTATAAAATGAGTTTATTGAACTAGATGATTCTAAGATTTTTTTCTAATTCTAATCCTATGAGACCATTGCCATCTGGATATCTTTGTTCCAACACCTGAACCTAATCTACTTAAAGGTCAAGGTCTTCCTGTCTAGTTCCTCACATCTATTCTTTTTCTGAACCACTTTTTTTCCTCAACCAGGTTTAATTGCTCTCTCCTCATTTCTCAAGGAATATTTCTTTTTCTAATCAAAACCTCTTTTGAATTAAAACGCTTTTCTCTTTTTCTATATCACCTGTGTGTTCCATTCAGACACTTGGGTTCCTTTTTAATCTTTCTATTTTATAAACCTAGAGTCATTTGGGGCTCCCTAGAGACACTTTGGAAAGGAGCTCTAGGGATATCTCTTATTCATTCATTAACTATTTGCAGATAAACATGATTCATCAGCCTGATTACTCTAAGGATATTTAAGGTAGATGAAAAAAGGAAGATGATTCATTACAGTTTGTAAATGTAATTAACAAAAGATAATACCTCAGGATCATGGGCTGTTAAGAGATGAAAAGGACCTTAGGGACTTCATTCAATCCTCTCATTTTACAGGTATAGACATGGAGGACCAGAGCAAGAAAATGTCTTGTCCAAAGTCACACAGGTAGTATGTAACAGAGGTGCTATCTGACCCTGGTTCTCTGGCTACAACCAGTGAACTTTCCACTATAAGATATGCATTAATAATAATCATGGCTTCTTTTTTTTCTTTGCAATTCCTTTGTATTTGTTAAGTTTTTACTGTGTTCAAAGAGAAAGGCAATATAGTATAATGGATAGAGGGCCAGCCTCAAATTTAGGAAAATTTCTAACACATATTGACTAGGTGACTCTAGACAAGTTATCTAACCTGGCAGAGCCAGTACTTGCTGGTTGCTAATTTACATTGGTAGGAGGAGTTAACTAAAAGGGAACTTTCTAATGAATATGAATGTACAAGTCCCACCTAGGGGTAAAAATCATTCAAATTATTGTATATAATTTAGTTTCTAACATTTTATCTCAATGTAATAACCATGCTAAAAATTTCTAACTCAAAAGAATATATCCTTTTTTATTTAGCATTTACTAAATGGCTGCATAGACTATCTGATTTACACATTTTAATATAGCCCCAATATAGTGGGAAAAAAAGATGGGAAAGAATGAGTACTTATATTGTTCCTACTACGTGCTAGGCACTGTGTTAACTATTTTACAAATATTATCTCATTTGACTCTGACAATAACCCTGGGAACCCCAAGGAAATTAAGGCAAATAGAAATTAAATGGTTTAACCAGGATAACACAGCTAGTAAATGTTTGAAGCCATATTTGAATTTAGATCATCCTGAATCTGCGCCCAGAGATCTATTTACTGTGTTATCTAACTGTTTAAACCTAACCATCTAACCACTAAACTTGCTAAAGAGACAAAAAAGAAAAACTTTTTTCCCACATAAAATACAGGGGGAAAAGCACTCACTCTGGAATCAGAAGACCTGTATTTAAATCCCATCTTTCATGATCACTATCTGTGCAACCATGCGCAACCCTCCCAAGTTTCAGTTGCCTCAGTGGTAAAATGAGAGACAAGGCCTAGGTGGCTTATGATGTCCCTACCAAATTTAGATCTATGATCCTATGCTTTCTATACTTCATATAATGTTGCCATAGCCGAAGCTATGTTGTCATTATATTGTGTATTCTAGTTTTTTTTTTTTTAATTATGATCTGGAGCTTTGGATTTTGGCTATGATGTTCCTTGGAGTTTTCATTTGTGTGTTTCTTTCAGGAGGCAATTGGCAGATTCTTTCTCTTTTCACTTTTCCCTCCAATATTCAGAAATCTTTTAAGATTTATTGATTTATGAAAATTTGGTGTGTTATTTTGCCAATGTAAATCAATCTTAACTATAAATTCATTTTATTCTAATCTTCTCTTCTGAATTTCTTCGACCTGGAATCATGTTTGCAGGGTCAGAACTTAATAATAAATGTGTCCCCTAAGTCAAAAGGTAACATCCTAATTCCTTGAATCTATTTATTCAGTACACTATTATATTCAGAATCAAAGTATGGTCATTTCCTCAAAATGATAGAGGCAAATATAAATGTGGCTAATGTTTTGCTACTGACCAATCTAAAATAACCTTTTTTGTGTTGCTCGCTTCCTTAAAGGCTGCAGAACAGCTGAACTGCTCCTTATTTGTACACCCCTGGGACATGCAAATGGATGGACGAATGGCCAAGTATTGGCTCCCGTGGCTAGTGGGTTTGTATTGCTTTGGGAGGCTGGGAAGGTAGCTACAACTTCACATTTTCCCAATCATCAGTTAACACATATGATACCAAATTTTAATCATTAATGGGAATATAGAATAGATCCCCAGGACCAAATTCCCCTATTAGGCCCAAGCAGTGACTCCTAGATTGTTTTATGACTTAGTTTTAATAATTTCAATCAATCAAAGTGCATTTACTAAATGTCTACTAGGTGCCGGGCATTTTCTAGGCACAGAGGATACAAAAAAAAAAAAAAAAAAAGAATAAGCAGTATCTTACTTTCAAGGAACTTACATTCTGTCACATAAAGAATTTTACAAAAATTATACAAGGCAATTTGGAGGAGAAAAGTACTTGGAGCTGTGAGGATCAGGAAAGGCTTTATGTAGAAGGTAGAGCTTGAGCCAATTATTGAAGGAGACTTAGAGATTCCATTCTAGTAATTTTAGTGTTTCCATTCCGAAAACTGAGATTCTCACTGTTACAACCAGTCAGCCAAATTTCAGTGACTCATTTTTGACTCTGTAGTAGATTATCCAGACCTGCTTCACTTTGCCCCCACATTTTTAGTCATATCACCTCTTGCTATGACTTTACCACAATCCATAGAAAAAAGGAAGTAATTCACACTGTACTTATTTGGTCACTTGTTATCAGCTCTGGCAATAAGAGGAAAAAAGGTTAAAACTCAGGGCTGTTGGCAAGTCTTGAATATCCATACAGTATTCAAAGACCTCCAGGCATAGAGATTATTTAGCTTCTCTAAAAGTATTTAAGATGACCAGAAATCTCTTCCCTGTGTTTTGCTTTCTTATAAAAGGAATCCAACAAGAGATTTTTAAAACAAACATCCTATTTGGATAGTTGGCTCAAATTCTTCTGGGAACTATAGGGCAGCCTGAATTTTTTTTTAATCAGAGAATGAAGTTTCATCATCCCCATCACCCTGAGTTATACCCTAGTGACCTGACAACTCAGAAATGTGCCTGTTCAGCTCTATGGAATTGACCTGTCCTAAAGATCTTCTTAACAAAATTGGTAATTATCTGCCTAAGGGAAGGGAAGTTAATTAATGCATTTGATGTAGAGCAACTATAGCAATTATCCTAAAGAACTTTGTAAGTTTCATATTAAGCTACACTACTTGGTCTTGATCTTATATCTTGGGACAGACAGGAGGAAAGAACAAAAAAGGGAAGAAGGGAACTACATACTATTATCCTCATTTTAGAGACAGGCAGACTAAAGCCAAATTGCCATTCATGTTCATAAATTATCAAAAAACTCAGGAACTGAAACTAGGTCATCTGATCACAATATTATTTTAAACCCCTAAACAACCCAAACTAAAAGTTAAAAAAAAGTAAATTTACATTATCTCCAAAGTAATGATATTTCCAACATCTGTATTTATCAAGTCATGAGAGCATAAACTTAAGAAATTACTGAACTGAAGGTAAGAAAAAAACCTACAACTCCTCAGCTATTCAATCCAATAGAACAAGCTACTTTTCTTACTATTTTCAGGCATGCCAGCAGAAACTACCATAGCCATTTGTTCCATGATTATGGGAGGAGTCTTTAAGAAGTTTCCTAAACTTAAAGTGTGCTTTGCACATGGAGGTAAGAGTTTGGGGAGCTTCATTTTCCAAATAATTCAATTCATAGAATTTAGAGTAAAAAGATAACTAGTGACTCAGGGTATTCAGCACTAGGGTTGAAGTCAGGAAAACCTGAACTCAAATCCAATTCATAGCTTCATAGCTGTGTGATTTTAAAGTCACTTAATCTCTTTCTGCTCAGCTTTCTCAATTGTAAAATCGAAATAAGCCCACTTACTTCATAGGGTTATTGGTAGAAGCAAATGGGATACTGTTTGTTTTTTGAAAAAGTACTCATGATAGTGCCTGACACATAATAGGTGCTATATAGTGCTCCCCTTATTCCATTTCTTCTTATACCTATTAGTTATACTGAAAACTTATCTACACATCAGAAAAAGTGACATCTGATCACTCATCATCAACCACTAATTTATACATCTAACCTGTCTAATTTTGAATGTTTTCTGTTACTTTAAGGTCACTGGATTTAAATGGCAATGTCAGTCTGGTCTAGTAGCCCATCATGGCAACAGTAAAATCAGTTACATTTCATTAGCACCAGGGACAGGGCATACCATGGATTTACTTCTGTAATTGTAAAACAAAAAACATAATCTAGGTCCCAGAGAAGCTTACAGTTCAGAGCAAAAGATAGTATCTGATACATAGTATGATTCTCCTATTAGAGAACTGGAAATTGGCTTTCTGTTGAAATAAATTAAAAATCAAAAGCCTATTCCTAAAGGTCTTTTATAAAACAGTCTCTCCTTATAAATTCAAGGCCTAACAGAATTCTAAAATTGTATATCACCTCACATGATCAAAACCAACCTTCCAATTTTTTGCATGTAAAGCAAATTCATCCCCCAAAAGTTAAGGGATTTCTCTTATACATCTCTCCACATCTTTCAACTATCTGTTGACAGAGTAAGACTCAGTTCTCTTGATTCCTGGTCCAATGTTACTTTGCTTTTTTCTTGTTACTCCCCAGTAAGGCTCCTCTGTCACTTGGGTTAATAATAATAACTGTCATTTATATAAAGCTTTAAGGTTCACACAGTTTTTCTTCATTAGTGCAAAGTAGTGCAAATATTATATGAATTTGCCAATGAGGAACCTAAAACTTGAAGAGATTTTGTGTTTATGGCTATAAAATGAGCATAAGAAATACTTTATCTGCCCATAGACAGCTGTTTAGACCAAATGATTTCTTAAGACCTATTCTAGCTCTAAGATATATGGCTATAAAAATCAACTGACACTCACTCCCATCAACTCTTCAATTAAGTGACCATCTCAAGCCATAGATTTTCTAGTAACTGACCTGATCCAACATATTCACCACTCTATATAACTGATCTTAGGCAGAAATATGTAATACTTTATAGTACTCAATTTTATTGGTTGTGCTAATGGAAAGGAAAAACAAGAAATGAAAACTCAAGCTGGGCTTCTAATTGAACAGTCTCTCCTTATTCCAAGT
The DNA here is from genome assembly GCF_016432865.1 of Antechinus flavipes. Classification (NCBI taxonomy): domain Eukaryota; kingdom Metazoa; phylum Chordata; class Mammalia; order Dasyuromorphia; family Dasyuridae; genus Antechinus; species Antechinus flavipes. The sequence goes on from NC_067400.1 coordinate 360,386,395, forward strand.
CTGCTGCTTTTACTATATATGGATTAATGTGAAATATGTGAGTTTCAGGTTCAAAAAAATCAGCTTCATAGCTCAAGATGGAGAAGGAGAAAAAAACAGAGAATTTTTTCTACAATTCTATATGAATCAGTGTGAGGTAGCAGCTTTAAAAAAAAAGCAAATCAATCTTAGTTTACACTGAAAGGCAGGGCTCTCAGGAATAAGGAGGTGATAGCTCTGTGCTCTGCATTGGTAAGACCATAATTGGAGTCTAGTGTTCAGTTGTGGCTGCCATCATTTAGGAAAGACAGTGATAAGCTGTAGAGTGCCCAGAAAAGAACAATCAGTAAAACAAGACCTTTGCATCCATGTCATATGAGGATTGGTTGAAAGACTGGGTATTTTTTATCCTGAAAAGATAAAGACTTCAAGGGTAAATGATAAATATTCCAAGTATATGAAGGACTGTCATTTGAAAGCTAGAGACTCATTTTGGTTTGGTCCCAAAGGGCAGAACTAGGAATAATGATTGGAAGTTGCATAGAAATCAATTTAGGCTTAATGTCAGGAAAATTTTTCTAATTACTAGAGTGATCCATAAGGGATATGGCTTGTTTTGAGAAATCAATCCCCTTCATCAGAGATCTGCAAACAGAGACTGGTTGACCACTTCTTTAGTATATTGTAATGACAATTCATTTTGAGTTGGGGTTAGATTAGATGGCTATTGAGGTCTCTCCAACCTGAAAATTCTGCTTCCAAGATTATTAACCCCAGTAGATCGGAAAATTGGATATTATTTCAGGCAAATTGCTTGGAAGTGGATACAGGAATCTTTGGAGAGGGAAGGGAATTTTTTTTCCTTAGCATTACCAGATTTTTCTTTCTGAAATAACAACTCCTTAATTAAAAGTGGCCCATTCTCTAACAAAGCTGTAGAAGACAGGCAGCCAACAGAAGTATCTCACTACAATAATTACCAAAAGATACTGAGGAAAAGGTCAATGCTATTAAATGACAATTGAACTAATTTATGGCAAATTTATGGTTTATTGTACCTTTAGGTTGCATTGTTCAGTGGATTAATTCCACTGATAGATTTTTTTGGGGGGGAGCATAAAAGTAAAAGGTAGTTACTCATCATACTTTTTGAATATTCATTTATTTTACAATCACTTATTAAGCACCTACTATTTGCCAAGTACTACAGTAGGTACTAAGAAATACAAAAACAAAAATTCAAAGAATTTCTGCTCCCAAGTAACTTACATCCTATCAAGCAAAACAACATATATACATGTAAGTAGGTTATTGTTATTATTACTATTGCCATCACTATAATCATCAGGCATTAATATCTTAAAACCACTCTAACTATTTAGGGACACCCAATAAATATAAAGTAAATATATATACTCAATTCAGGGGTTGGTCACATAATTCAATGGGGACCTCCTTTCTTTACTAAGGAGTCCAGCAGATGATTTGTGCAGTACTACTCTATCTTACAAAGGTTCAATACTTCCAATCTAGTCATTCTACTTGTGTTGCATCTCTAGTGGAAAATGGAAAAAATTAAATTTGGCATCTACAAATCCTCCTACCTCCACATTGTAATAAGGAAATTATTAATACTTTTCTAATTAAAAGAGAAAAAGCCCTAAGGTCTCCCAGATGAAAAAAAAAAAAAGCAAAACTCTCTAGGAACATGAACACATTTATATTTTGACTTCATCATAGAATATTTTTGTAGCCTAGGTGTCATCATTTATCTCTGAAAAAGCAGCAGGATATACTGCCCTGATGTCTTTAGATATATGAATATCCTAGCAGGGGTCCTCAAACTTTTTAAATAGGGGGCCAATTCACTGTCCCTCAGACTGTTGGAAGGCCAGACTATAGTAAAAACAAAAACTTTGTTTTGTGGGCCTTTAAATAAAGAAACTTCATAGCCCTGTGGGGAATAAAGGTCCTCAGCTGCCGCATCTGGCCCACTGCTGTAGTTTGAGAACCCCTGTAAGGGAATCCTTAGAGAAGACTTCAGTACAGATTACTGCTGTTTTTAACCTATGAGACCTAAAAGAAGAATGTAAGATCCTCAAACATACTTGTCTATTTTTCGTTTCCTGTGTCAAATCAGAAAAGCACAGTGTCTGGAACCAGAAATCAGTGTTCAAATCCTGCCCCTGATGTGCTCTTGGGCAAGTCACTAGGACTTAATTTTCTCATCAGAGAAATAAAGGGCTTCAACCAGATAATGTCTAAGATACCTTATAGCTTTAGATTTGTGATCTTATGATTCTTATAAATTTAATACTCAGCACAAAATTGTCAGTATCACAAGGATGCCTCTCTGCTTTGTCATGTATTTTTCTAATCAAGATTAACCCCCTCAATAAGAAGCTTTCTTTGTAGGTGGTGCTTTTCCATTTACAGTGGGTAGAATATCTCACGGATTCAATGCGCGCCCTGATCTGTGTGCCCAAGACAACCCAATTGACCCAAGGAAATACCTCGGAGCTTTTTATACAGATTCCCTGGTTCATGATCCTCTGGCCCTGAAGCTGCTGACAGAAGTTATAGGGAAGGTAAGCTGACATCCTTTTGATGTTTGCTTTTGGGGAGGGAAACATGAAGGAAGTGGAGGGAGGATTGCTGAAGAAGTTTATGTTCTTTACTCTATTATCTACAAAATAATCAAGAAATATGAATGAAAGAAAAGAGAAGAAAAGGCAAATAAGAACTCTGTTTCTGTCACCTACCAAATTGAAAATTCAGCCCTGCTGTGTAGATTTACTTAAACAAGGAGAAATCTTAGAGCCTAATACTATTACCTGAGAATTATTACCATTCCGAACAAGTTAGCTTAACCAATTAGATATTTTAACATCCCCAACTCCTCCTCCCAAGCAGAAATTGAAGAGGTGAGACAGCATGATATAACTGAAAGAATACAAAACTAATGGGGAAAATCTTGGATTCTAGATCCAAATATACATTAATTATTTGTGTGACCTTCTGCATATTATTTAATCTCTCTGGACTTCTGTTTCCTTGTTTGTAAAAAAATAAGATGGTTAAATTATATGGTCTCTAAAATCTCTTTCCATTCTAGATATATGATCTTGTGAGCAAAGCAACATACTAGGCACTGGGGAAGAAAAGAAAGATAATTAAGATATTGTCTTTGTACTATTGGCAAAGACATCCATAAACAAATATGCCATACTATACAATAATTAAAGGGACTAATAGAATATAGGAGTCAGAGAGAGAGAGAGACAAAGACAGAAACAGAAAAAGAGGAAAGGGGATAGGACATGAAATTCTATGGTACCTCAGAAAAAGGAAAGATAAATTCTATACTTTGGGATGACATCAATGGGAAGTGAATTTAACTAAAAAGATATGTGAAAACAACTGGTTTGGGATTGCCTAACCATGGCTTAAATTATAGGAATAAAGGACTTTGGGGCCAAGGATGAAGTACAGTCAGTAAGGACTCATAAAAATATATTTGTCCCGAGTCTTGCAAATCTAGTAGAGGAGGTTCCCCCAAAGCAAAGTGATAGGCTTTACCCTTAAAAGGAAGAAGTGGAATAAAGTCCATTTATATATTTCTACCAAATTAGATATTATAGATAGCAGCAATGCTTATGGCATCACACAAATTTACCTTATACAAGACAAGTTTCAGAGAGTTCAGAGAAAAGGCAGGTAAGATTACATACACTACAATTCCTCAAAGAACATCAAGTTCTTTGATGGAGAGTTCTTAACAATGAAATTCTAATGATAAAAAGAGGCCAAATTTAATGAGGTTTAAAAAAAAAGGAGTATTTCTTAAAAAGAACAATGTGAATGCAAAGGAAATTCATTGACCAATTGAGATTTTAAAAACTTTTGGACAAAAAAATCAAATGAGGAAAAAAATGAGAATAGCCACAAATGCAGGGCATTCAACAACAATTTAACAAGTATAATCCTGTAGGGATAGTGTCAGAATGAACTAAGTCTCATAAGAAAAATGAAGGATGACCAAAGAAGGACTGTTTTATATTAAACTGGAGGAAAGAGGAGGATCAAAAAAGGGATATGAATGTTGCAAGGGTAAAAAGACAATGAATTATAACTTGTTTCCACTTTTCTACCAAGAAAAATAAACTTTAGATTAGAAAGAAAAGAAGACAATTAGATAGCAAGGAGTTGAAACCCAAATAATTAAGATGATATAAAAGGACATCTAGCTTCATTGAGAGGCATAGCATCCATGACTAGGATGATAATAATTCCACTGAACTCTGGCCAGAAAGGTTATATCTGGAGTGCCAAATTCAATTCTGGCCATCATATTTTCGGAAGAACATTGATAAGCTGGAGAGTATCCTCAGAAGTGTGATCAGAGTAATAAAAGGTCCTAAAATCATGATATAGAAGGATTGATTGAAGGAGCAGGGGATGTGGAAGAGAAGATTTAGAAATGACTTGATAGCTATCCACATATCTGAAGGACTGTCATGTGAAAAAGAGAAAAAAAAAGCCAAACAAAAGAGTAATATAATAAATATTAATTAGTAAAAGTACTATTCAAATTAACTGGAATTATTGGAACAACAAAATATTTTCAGAAGCATTCTTTGAAATTTGGGGAGATTTTTATGAATTGATTCAGAATAAAGTAGGCACAACCAGGAGAACAATCTGCACGATGATAGAAGGGAAATGATATCAGAATCTAAGTGGAGTAGTACCCCACTAGAATGAAAGACATCAAAAATTCTTGTCAAGACCAAAATCAATCTGACTAGCACTGGAATATATCTATTTCTTCTTGGAAAAGAAGTGATAGGTAATAGTTGCCCATTGAAACGTCCTTTCTCAGACAAGGCCAAATTTGTTATAAAGGAAGGTTCTTTTTTTAAAAAATTGTTTATTTTTTTCCTCATAGCATCCTCTTTTCCGATAATATAAAGATAATTTTCAACATTCACTTCTGTAAGATTTTATATTCCAAATTTTTTCTCCTTCCTTCTCTCACCTCCCCATTCCCCAATACAGCAAGAAATCTGGTGTCAATTCTACATGTACAATCCTTTTCAACATATTTCCATATGTGTCACATTGGGCAAGAAAAAAATCAGACCTAAAGGGAAAAAATGAGAAAGAAAAAGTAAGGAAAAAAAGGTGAAAATATAACCAAGCAAGAGTTAATCATTATTATTATCGTGCCCATTTTACAATTGAAACTAAAGCAAATAGAAATTTAATGATTTGTCCAGGGTCATACAGCTTACTCGCATCTTGGGCTAGATATGAACTCAGATCTTCCTGATTCCAGGCTGGCACTCTATCCACTATGCCAAAGTTTCTTAAGTTGGATTGAAACTCTTATGGAAAAGCTGAATGTAGGGGTTGTAAAAAAAAAAATTTGACAACAGTAAATGGTAAAAAAGTATCAAATATTCAGCTAAGATTTAGTTCCTTATGTAAAAATAAATAAGCACATCTATTTCAATAGAATTAAAAATTTGCTTTCTTCTTTGATGGATGACACAGCTTACAGACCTGCAGTAATGAAGACTTTACCATCTCTCAAGGCAGTTTCTTCTACATTTAGATAACTCTATAATTGGCAAGATTTTTTTTATCCAGGTGAAATTTGCCTCTCTGCAACTTTCCTTCATTGATCCTAGTTTTGTCCTTTGTGACCAAGAAAACAAGACTAATCTCCTTTCTACATGATAACTTTGAAATATTTGTATGCAATGATCATATTTCCCACAAGTCTCCTAGCTTCTTCAATCAATTCTTGCATTGAACGGTTTTAAAATCTTCACCAGCCTGGTCAGTCTTCTCTGGATGTACATTGGTTTATCAATGACCTTCCTAAAACTTGGCACTTAGCACCCAATGTTTCTGCCATGGTCCACCAAATCAGAAACAGAGAGATTATTTCCTGCCTCGTTGTTGACAGTATATCCCTATCAAAGAAAATTAGAATTGCCCCAATGTTTTAGACTTAAAACCAAAATTTCTAGACCATTTTCACATGAATTGTTATCTATTCCTCCCTACCCCATCCCATATTTGTGCAATTGAATTTTTGAATCCAGGTATAGTTTATATTCATTGCTATAGAATTCTTTCTTATTAGAGCAAATCCTTAAAACTTGTCAATTTTTTTTACCTTTCAATAATTTTTATGGTCCAACATATTACCTATTCCTTGCAACTGTCATCCACAAATTTGATCCATCTTTTAATCAAAGTCATCAATGCAAATACTTAACAGAAGAGCACTAATGATAGGTCCTATGACATTTCTGTGAAGGAAGGAAGGAAGGAAGGAAGGAAGGAAGGAAGGAAGGAAGGAAGGAAGGAAGGAAGGAAGGAAGGAAGGAAAGAAAGAAGAAAGGAAGGAAGAAAGGAAGGAAGGAGGAAAAAATAGGAAGGAAGAAAAGAAGGAAGGAAGGAAGGAAGGAGGAAAAAATAGGAAGGAAAGAAGAAAGGAAGGAAGGAAGGAAGGAAGGAAGGAAGGAAGGAAGGAAGGAAGGAAGGAAGGAAGGAAGGAAAGAACAAAGAAAAACAACATGCTTCAATCTGTATTCAAGCAGTTTCAGTTCTTTCTCTGGAATAAAATAACATGCTTCATCATATTTGGGATTTTCTTGAATCATTGTATTACTGAGAACAACTAAGTCATTCACATTTCTTCATCACCTAATATTGCCATTACTGTGAATAATCTCTGGTTCTGCTCACTTTATTTTGCATCAGTTCATTTAAGTCTTTCCAAGTTTTTCTGAAATCATTCTGCTTTTATTTCTTATAGCACAATAATATTCCAAAAATCATATATCATAGCTTGTTAGAATGAATTCTTCTTATCAAAGTTCAAGTCTTCATGGGCTCAGATACAGGCATTTTGGGGGTCTTTTATTTTGCAAATAAAATTGTTGTATTTTGAAGTGTTATGATTTTTTTTTATTTTGTCAACTGATTTACTTTGTTTTTTTTAAATATATTTTATTTTATTTTATAATAACTTTATATTGACAGAATCCATGCCAGGGTAATTTTTTTACAACACTATCCCTTGCACTCACTTCTGTTCCGATTTTTCCCCTCCCTCCCTCCACCCCCTCCCCTAGATGGAAAGCAGTCCTATATATGTTAGATATGTTGCAGTATATCCTAGATACAATATATGTTTGCAGAACCGAACAGTTCTCTTGTTGCACAGGGAGAATCCAATTCAGAAGGTAAAAATAACCTGGGAAGAAAAACAAAAATGCAAATAGTTTACATTCGTTTCCCAGTGTTCTTTCTTTGGATGTAGCTGCTTCTGTCCATCATTTATCAATTTAAACTGAGTTAGGTCTCTTTGTCAAAGAAATCCAAAGTGTTATGATCTTGAGGACTTGTTATAGCTAGTATTTATATAGCACTTTAAGATTTGTAAAACGCATTATAAATATTATATAATTTTATCCTGTGAGGTAGGGAGCAGCTAAGTGGCCACAGTGGATAGAGTATCAAGTCTGAAGTTAGGAACACTCATCTTCCTGAGTTTAAATTTGGCCTCAGACACTTACTAGCTATGTGATCCTGGCCAAGTGATTTCAAATTAGGCCTCAGACACCTAACACTTCCTCACTGTGTAGCCCTAAGCAAGTCACTTAAACCCAAATCACAAAAACAAAACAAGGAGAATTGATGACTATATTTAGTAGAAATATACTGGATAGTAAAATTCTCAGATTTTATCTGCATAAGGGATGGTTGTTTTCTTTTGTGCTCAGAGGACCAAAACAGCCTCACAATGACTGATCACAATACAAGCTCAGAAGGCTCTACCGTGCTCAGAAATAAATAATCTATATGAACTTCTGGAGTGGAGATATCTCTAAATTTGTACATCCCGTTGTACAATATCTTGTGCATAATTGGTTATGCACTAATTTTCCCTCCACTTTTGTCTTGGTTTGTAGCCTTTTCAAGTTAAATAATTAAACATCAGTGTGGTAGGCGACCTTGCTTTCATTGCCTTTTTTGTCTTTGTTGAAGATGTCTAACAACATCACTGAAAACATCATATAAAAAAAGCATGGTTTGCATATGTTTTGTCAATAAAAAACTATAATAAAAAAATAAATTTTAAAAAATGTGGTAGGGACTGAAAGAAGAATGATCAAGGCTTAATGAAATATTATGCAATAAGAAATAATGGAAATAAAAGGTTCAGAGAATAATAGACAAATAATTTAATCTCAGTCTCTTCATTTGCAAAATGGGGTTAATAATAATAATAATTGACAACATCTTTGGAATAATGGCAGTAGTAGAGAGGATGATGGGGATGATTTATGCTTCATTTTGTTTCCATATGGTTTCAATTTCTTGGTTTTTTGGTTTTGATGAAAATATTGATCTAGCTGATTATTGATAGAAATTACAATATAAGTTGGTTTTGCATAACTGTTTTTCTTTTTACAAGCATAAGTTTTATTAATTTTTTTGAGAAAGAGAAAGGATTTTTTCCAGAAATGACTGTGATATAAAATCAAAGAGCATCAATAAAACTTAACTTAAAATAAAAAAAATTCATAAAAAAGCATAGAGCAAGCACATGACTCTGTTTCATTCCATTGGTTATTAGGAAAGCACAAGACCATTGTTCATTATCCAGAACCCATGTAAACATGCCATCATAAAACTGATGTACAATACTGATGAATTTCTCTAAGCAACAAAATTTTGCCATTATTTTCCATAAGTCTTAACAACTAACAGTATAAAAGACCTTGGTCAAACTAACAAATGTTGCATACAGACTTTTGTTGTGCTCCTGGCATTTTCTCCTGAAATTGTTAGATAGTAAAGACCATTCAATCATTCCTTGATCCTTTCTGAAGCCATACTGGCTCTCAGGTAGATGACCATCCTCCAGGTGAAGGATCAGCCTATTAAGAACTCTGGCAAGAATTTTGCTAACAATGACTAAAAGAGAGAACTGTGATTGTCACAGGACAATGTTTTTCCTTTTACTTTTCCTTTCCTTGAATTCCTGAGGGAATGCCTCCTTGTGCCATATAATCCAGAGGATTTTAGTCAGCTTTTGTATGAGGAGAGCCTTGTAAAGCTCAGCTGGAATAGAATCAGCACCAGCAACATAAGAGGAGTCTAATGGCATTCAAAAGCTCTTCTTCAATTGGAAGTTTGGCTAGAGATTACCTCAACCTGAAGTACACAGTCAATGGCTTTAGCATTGGTTAATAACAGTTTAGTGAGAACTGTTATGAAACTGTTCAGTCCATTTCTCTAGATCATATCTGTACCACTAACCAATGTGGTCCCACCAACACTGAATAGTTGAGATACAGTATATGTCTGATCATAAAGAGCCTTCAGGATATCATAAAAGCACTTTGGATTGTAACTCAGCATAAAACTAGATTTCACCTGCCTTCTTATGGAGGCAAGAATCCTTCATCTCTCTAAGGGTTTGACTCACACTTTACTTCTGATGGAATTAAATGCCACCTACTTAGAGATGAATGAACTATCCTGCTGGTAAAGGCTATGGAATTCTCGTTTTTCATTTGTTTTTAGTAGTTTTTGAATTTTTCCATCATTTTCAATAAACCAGTCTTGATATTTGTAAGTATTCTGGCCCAGATGAATAAATGTGCTGCTGCACAGCAAATCTCTGAAAGCTGTTTATTTCTTTTCAGTTACACTATTGTCAACCATGTGTTTGTTTAGCTTTCCTTCCAAATTAGAAACAAGCTATTTATGCAGGAAGAATTACTCTAATCTGTTGACATGAAGTCTTCTGGTAGTCATCTTGCTTCGTGATCCACCATTTTTGTTGAAGATGAATATTTAACTTGGAGAAACCAAGTCTATGATCACTCCAACACTCTTCCCCACACATGGTTTTTGTCGCTATCACATGCTGCCTGTCTCTTCTACTAATAATGACATACTCTATTAAATGCCAATTTTGCTGTGAAGGTGCATCCATGAAGTTTTATTGCATTTAGGCAAATGGAAAATAGTGTTGGTGATAGAAGGTCATGAGATACAACTGTGACCAGTAACTGTTGCTGTTGCTATTTCCATTTCCAAACCTCCAGATGACTCCCTGTCATTCCTGATACTCCTCGTAGAGTAGTACCTACGCTCATTGAAGTCACACAGAATTGCACGCATGTCCTCTTTCAGTGCATTAATGATGAGAGCCTCCAAGTTTTCATTAAAAAATTTTTTTTACCTCATCAAGTTTTGTCATGGTGCAGACAGATTACTGATGATGGTTGGAGCTTTTCTGCGAGTGCCAATTGCATTCTCATGAGCCTGTCATTCACTCCTTTTGGGAAGCATACAAGGTTGTTGACTAGATTAATTTTGATTGCCAAACCCACATCAACTTCACGATGTTCCTATTACTGCAGCCACTCCAGAAAAACGTGTATTCAGTTCTGGCTTTGGTAAGCTGACCTTTATTTGCCATCCTTGTTTCACTCAGGGCTGCTTTTTGGATGTGATACCTGCTGAATTCTCTTGCAATAAGAGCTGTTCATTTTTCAGGTCTAATTTCTTGTTCATAAGTTTGTTCATTTCCATGTACTAATGGTGAGTGGAATCATTTTTGAAAAAGTTTTGGTACATTTTTGTGTGTTTCAACCCTGTCTGCTGTAGTAATCAGGTAAGAGTTAGTTTAAGTAAAGCAGACAATTTTAGTGCTTCTTTTCTCTACCTCATGCCTGGAGATGAGCCATGTAGTTCCTTAAAAATGTTGCTCAGACACCCAGAAAGCTGCCAAATTCCACTGCTACTTTAGTAAGATAAAACTATGGTCTGGGCCACCTATGTACAGAATAATCACTGCAACTCCCAGATGCAACTGCATCTGACAGTTCTTCATTTGCCCATAGCCATAGAACTTTGAGATAAGCAAAAATGGCAAAATAGAGTGGGTAATGTTAAAGCTATGGGAGAGAAACTTAGCAATTGAATGAAGGAAAGGCCTTATAGCAATCTTTATTAGTTAACTATATAAGGAGTTGCTCACAATTCAGGAGTTGTAGAAATTAGATGTGGATTTTACAAGTTATCTCATTTCTCTGTGTTTGATTGTTTTGCTAGGTGATGTTGTGTGGCAATGCATCAAGCTTTTGCTAGGCCGTCTGTTGTTTTGTCTTCATTCAAGTCATCTTGTATTTTGTGTCTGGAAACGAATGAATAAAAAATAATTTAATTATTAAACACTTACTATGTTCTAAGCATTGATCCAAAAATAATTTGTAATAACTGGTGCCAGTGCAAAGTGTTTTTCCTTTTCTTTGAATCCCCAGGACTTAGTCTGACACTTAATAAAAGCTTCATAAATGTTACTGTGATTTGACTTGCTAGACACTGTACTAAGTGCTGGGGAAACAAATACCAACAGGCAAGGAGCTTATGTTGTACTAAGGGAAGAAAATACAGGGGAATCATGCTTAAGAAGGAATGTTTTGTGCAAGAAAGTCATAAAGACAGTAACTGGCACTATAGGGCTCTGACTGTCCTGGAATGCTAGAGATGAACTGATCATTGTTACACAGCTGAAGTTGGAAAGGGATTTGCAAGATAGATTTTGGGCCTAAGCTAGATATGGCAAATGCTTCCCAAACAGTCCAGAGTCTGAGGGCAGGAGTTTGACTCAAGGACCAGACATGGGTCAGATATTAGGAATACTTCAATGTTTTCCAAAGCCAGAAAAGCCAAGTTATCTAGTACCATGGCATTGCTCTATAAGTATTCTCTAGATTCCAACTCGTACTTCCAGGCTCTATCCTCAGAGAACAGTTGCTAACTTTACTCTCAAAGTTCTAGAGCAGCAAGTCACATAGAAGCCCAAAGGCCATCCTGATGCCCCAGCACTCTGGAGTGGCCAAAGCTGGATTAAACTATAATTGGGAAATATCTAACACAACAACAAAAAGGAATACATTCAAACATAAGCAATGTTCATTTTGTGGTTTTCTAAGTCAATATTCAACCCCAGGGATCCTTGTATAAGGTTTAATGACCTCAATATCTATTGGAGTTTGACACTCAGAGGAGGTCCTCTTTTTCAAATCTTTCCCTCATGTGCCTCCTTCCATGATTATGTTTATATCATTTATGTAGCAAGCTTTTAGAAAGGAATATTTACTAAGATGACTAAGATACTAAGTTGATAACAAAAATCTCCCCAAAAGTCTGTGGTATACTCTCCCTGAGGAAAAGTGGGCCTATTACTATACTGTACTCCAGCTGAGTCCAAAAAATAAAAAGTGAGCTCAAGCTTTCCATGCATGAGGCAAAGGAAATAACTCAAAACTCCTGGAAGTCTTTTTTTTTTCTTTTTCTTTTCATGGAATCCTTACAAAAATTCCTGTCATGGATTGTCTATCCTTATGTAGTCCTGAACTGCTTTTCCTCAATATAAGAGTATAATAAGGTTAAAATGAGATAAAGAATAAAAAGTACTTTGTAAACCTAAAAGTACTGTATAAATGGAAGCTGTTGTTATTGTTACTGTTATTATTAGCAACAACCTATAGTCATAAGATCTCCAGTCTAGGGATTCCCTGAGCCTATTACTATACTTACTCCTGCTGAGTCCAAAAAATATTTACGGAATAATCCAGAAATATGCTAGTAGAAGTTATACAACAGGTGGGAAAGAAGGGGGAATATATATACATATATACACATATACTTTTAATTTTAATCAGCATTATTAATGTTTTCTTGAATCTAGACAATCAACAAAACAATAAATCAAGTCCTGATTTGTAACAATGATTTCTGAGTTATATATGCTCACATTAAAAATTAACAATCTAATTGTTCCTAAATTGGTTAGAGTTTACCGTAACATTCTCCTGCCTCAATGTCCCTAGTTTACTCTCTGTAAAGACATTGCGGCCAGTCCCTGGTACTCCTAGAAAGCCACCTATGAGAAATCTATATCCTTCAATCTTTCAATGTTAAAAAAATCAAGGGCAGAGGGAGGAAAAGACTGAGGCACTACTCTTTCCCCTCCTCAAAGACATAAAATACTCTCCAAAACTCTTTATTATGTCATAGACCTGCAGGATGTGGTTAGTTTAATAACTCTCAACCCTTACCCCTTCACTAATATTCTTACTTGGAAAGAAGAAACATTCTTTAGACTTTAAATAATGAGGAGGTTCTTTTCATTTCAGAGGTGGAATACTCTTGGTGTAAGACCTTTCAAATAACTAATGTGTTGATTGGTTTTATTGAACTGATTTTTTTTTCTCTTCCTTAATCTTTGTTGCAAGGAAAGATTGAATGGGTGGTCTAAAAGGAGGGACATTCAAAAATGAATGGGATGGAAAATAAAAGATATCAATACAAATTTCATGCTTTAAAAAATGGTGTAGAGAAGATGTTAATTATTAGCATTTTTAAACAAAGATCTTTTAAGTACTATACCTAAAATGTGTAAGCATACGTATCCTTGAACTTCCAGCTATAGAAATAAATAAGTTATTAACTATGTAAACCTTATTGTTTGATTATAGTTGATATGAATAATAGGCTCACAGCTTTGAAAAGGCAAGAGAAATTAACTAAAATAAGTAATGGAAACTATCCTAAAGGAATGCTATATTTGAATGTGTTAAAAGCAAGATTGAGTATAGTAAAATGAAGAAAGACAGGACAGATGTTTAGAATTAAGAGCATAACCAATGATGTAAGGAATAATGACAAAATAGCTTTGTATTGTGTTTACTGTGTCAAGAGGAAAATAAATCATTTAAAAGCCACCTTACTTCAAATACAACTGTGACAACTCCCTGTTTCCCAAGGGAGAAAAATGAAATTTGGATAGTTCAAAGTCAAGTAAAGCCTGAGATATAATGATAACATTTACTCCACTTTATTTAGACTAATGGTGGTCACAAGGGAAATTTCAACTAATATGTCAGATTGTTTAACTAAAATAAAATAATGAGAATAATAAGCTTTTTTTGTATGCTCTATTCTGCTGTACATGAGATAATACAGTGAAACCTTGATTAATGAGAACTCCACTAAGCGGAATTCTCAATAATCTTAATTTTTTTCTACTAACCACTTCTAGGAGAAAAAAACAAATCCTAAGAAAACAAGCTAAAAAAGAAAAAAACAACTTTCTAGCCTATGTCCTGAATTCCATATGCAGTCAGTTCAATAATAGAAATAATTTAACATTTGTATATTGTCTCATTTGACTTGATATTCATAATAACTCTATGAGGCAGATGTTAATTATCTTCATTATACAGATGAGAAAACTGAGGTAAAATTGAGACCTAGGATTACACAAATAAGAAGTATCTAAAATAGAATATGGGGTCTTTCTGACTTCAAAACCAGAATTCTATTGGTTTTCCTAAAACCTAGCTGTCCAAGAAGCTCCACTAAGAGTAGAGAAATTTTTTTTCAGTAATGGATCATAACAATTATTCCATATATTTATTTAACCAATAAGCATACTACAATTAAAGCACATAATATAAATATATTGTATAATATATTTGGCTTATTTATTTCTTGATGAAACAATCTTTTAAATTGAGACATTTCTCAACAAATTCTATATAAAAGAGTGCGAGTAATCCTCCAGTACCTTACATACAATTGAAATTTTTTCCAAGTGCATCCTTTTATTTAGTGAATGTCTTTATTTGGTGAAAAAGGTTTGTGTTCTAAAAGACACTCAAGGCTCTTCCATCATGAAGCTGATAGAGCCATACAAATGAAAATTTAGTCATTTTTAGACATTCTTGATTTTCAACTGACTAGAGATTTAAAATTCAATTTAACAAATATAACACATGATACCTCTGTTATAATTTATCATAATTAATATTAACATTTCATATTATATTCAATATAATATATTAATATAACATATTTAATGTGAAAATATGGAAAAATATAACAACCAAGAGGATAGTGATATTATTTTTAGTGTGACTGGTCTAGTTCCTTACATTGGCTGCAGAATCAAAGAAAGTTCTAAGCATATTGCTATTCTAACAAAATTCTTCTATTGTCAGAATCATTTCATCATAGCCAAACACAAGAATAATAAGGAGGATGACAGCTCACATTATATGGCATTTTAAGGTTTACATAGCAATTTTCTCTAACATACCTATGAAGTAGGTAGTAGGAGTATTATCCCCATTTTGCAGATGAGAAGACTGTGACTCGGAAAGGTTTACATAGCTGATAGTAAGTTTTAGAGCTGGGATGTTAATCTATTTCTTCTGACTCCAAGACCAGGGGCTTTTCCGCTATGACAATCAAGTTCTAACCTTTAAAAGCAGAATTTAGTCCCCTGATGAAAAATCCTTCTTGCTTAGAAGTCTTTAAGTATCTGTGTCCAAAGGCAAAGCCATGTCTGATTTGTACTCCTCAAATTCACTTTGGGATAGTTGGTCTTTTTCTTAACAGCTTGTCATCAGAGGCTTTGTCTTCACTGATGTAGTCATTCTTTTAGTCATGCAGGAATCCTGACAAAAGGTAGAGACAAAAAAATGTAATAATGATGATGACGATGATGATGATAATATTTAGCATTTATATAGTATTTTAAAGTTCATAAAGCATTTCACATATATATGTGTGTGTGTATATACACACATATATTAATTGAACTGATTCTCATAACTCTTAAAAACTCATTCCTATTTTGCAAATGATGAGACTAAGGCACAGAAAGGTTAAGCAACTTACCCAAGATCATAAAACTAAGTATCTGAGATAGGATTAGAACTCCAGCCTTCCTTACTCCACCTCTGCACTCTAGTCATTTAGCCAACTAGCTGCCATGACGTGGGTGCAACAAAGAGATCCAATATGGTTACCTGAGTAGCAAATATCTAATTTTTTTTAATATTATCCTGAGGGTAATATATAACTCTTTAGAATGAAAAACAAACAAAAAAACTTATTGGAATTCATTCAAAAGTATTTTAATTCCTACCTATAAATTTTGTAAATATATAGCTGTTTTTTAATCTGCATCTTTTCCTAATTTCTAATAAGAAACCCAAACTTCCTGATCTGGAAAGTAGAAAATAGCTATTTCATTTTACAGGTAAAAGAAAAAATATGACCTGCTTCCATGGAGTTGTATCACCATCTTATGGTCTTTTAGGAAGCTGCTACTAAAAAAAAATTTTTTGCAACCATATTGCACTTTCACAACAATAAATGTTAATAAATACCCTTTCTAGAAGAGTAGTATAAGGTGTATGGAGCAGACGAAGATACAAATCCCAGTACCATTACTTGCTGATAAGTAAGTTCTCAACCTCTCGATTATAAAATAGGATTCTCTTATCTATAAAGTAGTTCTCTAATTGATAAAATAGTGTTCAATTCAACTAATACTTACTAAATTCTTACTACATTCCAGACATTGTATTAGACAATGGGACTATAAAGATAAAAAATTAAATAATTACATTTGACTTGAGGAAATAAGGACAGTGACAAATATCCAGACCACTCTATTGGAAATCTCTCCCAGATAACATTTATCTATTAATAACTACTCCTTGGATCCAATCATTCAAACAATTCTGAATCTAACTATGCTATTATTTAAGGCAGCTAGGTAGGACAGTGGATAATGCCCTGGGCTGGGAGTCGGAAAGATGTACCTTCCTAAGTTCAAATCTGCCCTCAGATACTTAACTAGCTTTGTGACTGAGCAAGACACAGTTCCACATCTATGAAATGAGCTGGACAAGGAAATAGCAAACTACTCCAGAATCTTTGCCAAAAACTCCAAAAGGGGTCAAGTCAGACATAATACTTACCCATATTTCTTCATCATGCAGACTACACATGCACAGCATCTTCCAGGAACCAAGTCATCCACAACTAACTTACTGTCATGCCCCAGACTCTGGAGTCCTAGTCACAATTTAAGTGCCTAGACTCAGCTGCTCCCCCTGGTTCCTGCAAATGTCTCCAAAGTTTTCCTGAATATATTGATCTCTTTCTGATTCTGACACAGCTTTGTAAAAACTTCTTTTAAGCTTTTTGAGCCTTCATTATTAGCATCAGCTGTTCTGAGACAATGTACCTGATAGCATTCTCATAGAACTATACCACCAGTTTTTTAAAAAACTCCTCATGTTATCTGCCTTTGCTTCAGTCTTATAGTGTAGATGTCTTTTTAAAATCTAAACTGGTTAGTGAGCTCCTTATCCATCCATAACTCTTTTTTTTATTCAGTTCCCCCTTTTCTTCCTCATCAGAATCTTTTTTGTTTGTATCATTACATTTATCTTGAGAGCATCTCATTTCACTTGAGCCTCCTTCCTATCTATGACCTCTGAAATCAATCTTTCAAAATCAAAATTTTCTCTGCAAGAGCTCTCAGGGATGCTAAGAGAATTGAGGTTTCCCCATCATACTATATCATGCTTCCTTATTGAGTTTGTCATCTATTTCTAAAACTCATATTCCATTTCTGCTATCTGACAGGATGATCTAATACATTATCATTGCTACAATCCTTCTATTCATTTGTTTTCTGAAAATAATTTCCATTTGTAAATGGCCTCTCTTCTGCCCCACACTGAAACTGTGCCATCTATTGTTCCTTTAATGTACCTGCCCTTGGCTTGCTCAATGGTCTTAGGACCACAGTACAGAATAATACTAAAGTAGCTGTGCTCAATATTTCTGGAAGAATTAGACAACCCCTTTCACTTTTCTTGAAGAATAACTGTTTAGTGAGCCATCTAATGCTTTATGATATTGCTCATACACCTGTTGTAGCAGCTGATCAGAGCCGCATTGAAACCAAACTATGAAAGGTTGCATATGAACAGATTGCTTGAAAAGTTGGGATGTTGTTATGATTCCTGTCGGAGTCCCAAAGAAATCAGGAATTATTCCTGACCTTTTTCAATACTAATACTATAACTCCTCTACTCCTCTAGCTACTTGATGCAAGTGCTAAATATTACCCAGAAGCCATGGTTTGGATTATTGCAACTAGTCAACTCTAACATCCCAATCACATCTAAAATTTTCCAAAAAAAAAATCTGTGTACAATCTTCAACAGAATCTTTGGTGGGACAGCACTGGATATCATCAGAGCAAATTCTTGTGTTACAGAAGGGAAGATCCTTCTTGAGTCAATGTCCCCATCATTGGTGGCCATGCAGGGAAGACTATTACTTCCCTGATGCATAGATTTTCCTAAGGAACAGCTGAAAACCTTGACAGAATAATCCAAGAAACTAGAATAGAAGTTGTCAAAGCTAATGCTAGAGTAGGTTCTACTACCCTAAAGATGGTCTATGTCAGTACCAGATTTGTCTTCTTTATTGTGGAGACAATGAATGGAAAGAAGAAAGAAATGGAATTTTCCTCTGTCACATCAGAAGAAATGAAGTGCTCTTATTTTTCCATATGCTTGCTGCTTGAGGGGAAAAAAAGGCATTAGAAAAAGCTCCCCTTTTGAAGGGAAGATAGTCCTTGAGACCATTCCAGTGCTAAAAGCTTCTATTAAGGAAAGAAATGATTTTGTGAAGAACATGAAAGTTTAAAAAAAAACAATAATTTGAAAAGAGAAATCCATTTCCTAAATTTATTAATGTATCATGTCATTTGAAAGCTATTTTGAATGCACTGCATACTATCTGAGGAAATGGATTGTATTAGCATATTATCACCCCCTTCAAATTGTCATTGTTTATGTGGTACATCAATAAAATAATCAGTAATATTTTTTTTAAGAAAACTCATATTGGTATAGATTTATTAACTAAGTGCTTCCTTAGAATAATCTTTATCTGAAACCCAAATACAGAAATCCAAATTCTATTTTTACATGTCATTTTCTTAGAAAGTTGTTTGTTTTTAATTTGTCACAGCTATCATTCTTTGATTTAACCCTCTATTCCAACCAGTGGCAATGACAAAGTTACTATTTTTAGCACCTAAGGAAATCATTTCCTTTTATAAGACTTCAAAATCACTAGTAATGCTTCCTTGATTCCTTCTTGCTATAATATTTTTCCTATAAGGATCTCTAAAGTAGCCAATGGTCCTCAGCTTTCACAAGTCTCTTAAGCCTCTCTATTAAATTCTAGAAATATAATCAAGGATAAAACACCCATTCCAATTATTCATGCTAAGTCATCACATGGCTACCTTTGGACCCTTCATCAGGAAGTTATCAAGCACCATGACTTTTCTCCTCTTCCTAATAATAATATTGAATGTTTTCTCTATACTCTATGCTGAACATTACTTGAAGCATCTATAAATCTCATCATATTTCCATGGAACAAAAGTTGCTATCTCTTCTTTACACAAAGAATATCAAATCTGTTCCACAGTTCCAAAAATTAAGTGGTCTATCTTCCCTTCCTTTCTTGAGTCATATCCCCAGACACAAATAGAAAATGCCTCTGCTTCTTCACATTCTTTTTCTTCTTTGTTTTAACTTTGAAATAATAGAGTAAATAGCATTAGACTTGGAGTTTAAAGACCCAGCTTTAAAACTCTCCTTTTCATATTTACCAATTGCATGAATATATATGTTATTAAACGTTTCTGAATAAGTAGCCTCATTTTGGGAACTCCCTGCTTCTCCTGAATTTATCTGAAACCTACTAGACTTTTCAAGAATAGATTAGGTTACATCCTAAGTTCTGAAACTCAAACCACAGGAGAAAGGACTTCTTTGTTTCCCAATAAATGTAAGCCTGGTGGTAACCCTTATTAGTGTAAACTACTTGAGAATTAGGAATCAAGGCAACTGGGGACTCAGATAAAAACAGACATTTTATAAAGAAGAAAGAAATGGGGAAAAAAGTGGGGGAGAGTGAAGATATGAACATTCAAGAGAGCTACTGTTGCTTAAGAACTAAAGAAAGGTATTTAAAATCATCCAGTGGTACTCATAAATCACTCATCAAGCTGCAAGTGCCAAAAACAGTAACTAGAACATCTATTTGGAGAAAAAATTTAAAAAAAACACCTCCATTTGCAGAATTTTGCTAATTTTATACACATAAATTGTATTTCTAAGTTTAAAAAAAAATGAAAACTTCTCTGAGCCTCAACTTAATCAGTAAAGTTGTAATAATAATATCAGACTATTTCTGTTTAGTATTATATTTCTAAGAATATGATAGCCATCAATAAATCTGTATAACAATAGAATGCATTCTATTATAACTATATTGAGTTTGTTATTTGATCTCCTAATAAAATCTAATGATGATGAGGGATTCAGCTGTTCACAACATAGAGATACATTAACTTTTTCAGGCCAGTTGTATATTCATTTATCAAGTTACCTCATAGGATATTTGAACTTGAGAAAACTAAAAATGTAATGAGACAGCAAGCTAATGGCCCTTCAACTAGTTAGCAACCAGTTTATTTCCTTTTCACTAACAAGATTGTTAATTATATTATTATAAATTTAGTAAGTACTTGAACTCAAAAAGAGAGATTTGCCATTGATAATACTAAAAAAAAAAAAAAGTGGAAGAGAAGAGTCTAAGGCTAAATTATTACCATTGTAGAATTATACAGGATTCCCCATTTTAAAATTATGTAAGCAGGGAAATCCAGGGCCTTTTTGTTAAATAAGTTTTCTTTCAAGGGTAATGAGAGAACAAATTTACCCCCAAAATATTTTCCTCATAAAGCTGCTATGGTACATGAAATTTCCATAACTAGAGTTACTTCTTGTAATATCACCAAATATGGCCTATGAAAACATAAATATATTTATATTAACTTATCATCTCATAAATGTAATTTTATCAAATTATCAATGTGTCATTCAAGGTACTAAGGGAATGAAGTACTTATCTATAACTCTTGATTAAGGAATAAGGAGCAGAAAACAAAGGTTCAGAATACTGCTAGAAGGGAAATTGTAGTAAGGGGGCTTAACAATCAAGGATAGCCTGAAATCCCTAGATGCCTGAGTGGGGAAGGATTATGTTAAGGATGAGGTAGTAGGACTGTGAGTTACTCAAAACTGCATGTGTCTATCTATCTATCAGGACAATGGCACAGATGGATTTAACTTCTAGATTTCCTTCATCTAGATGAATTTAAAATATAATCATCTTTGTTATTAATAGTACTGAGTCAAGATTAGTACTGAGAAATAAAATTCAATTAGTTTTTAAAAATCTTATTAAGATTATTAAGGTAGTGAACTTTGCAAAGTATTGTGAGAAATCATTATTTAACATCCAGTTCTCCTTATTTAAACTAATATTTTGATTCACCATACTTTATTCTGTGTTCCAAGAACACTGACCTCCTTGCTATTCTTCATACAGACATCTCCATCTCCAAATCTCAGGAATTTTCACTGCCTGTCCTCCAACCCTAGAATTCTCTCCCTCCTCATTCCCACTATTTGGCTTACCTGATTTCCTTCAAGTCTTAGCTAAAATCCCAACTTCTACAGAAAGCCTTTCTCATTCCTCCTTAATTTTAATGTGTTCTTGCTATTGATTATCTCCAATTTGTCCTATATTTTGTACATGGTTGGTTGTATGTTGTCTCCCCATTAGATTGTAAAATCTCTGAGAGAAGGGATTATCTTTTCTGGGTTTGTTTGTTTGTTTGTTTTTTTATCCCTAGCACTTAACACAATGCCTGGAACAAACTAAGTGCCCAATAAATATTTATTGACCAGCTGACTGGCAGACTGACTGCAAGGCACTAAACTAGATACTGGGAACACAAAGATGAAAAATTACACAAGGCACAATTTTAAAAGTTTATAACATGCTCATAATTAAATTTGGTAAGTAGACTATGATAAGGGCAAATATAAAAGTTAAAATGTTCTGAGAAAATTTGGGGGAAAGAAGTCACTTTTAGCTGAGGGAGAAGAGGGGAAATATCATGGATGACATTATAAAAATTTCAACAGATGCAGATGAAGTGGGAGTATAATGCTTCATCTTCAGACATCCTATTACAGGCTATCAACAAGCAAAATCTGGGTGGCCACTTTCCAGAGGTAATGTCAATGGGGTCCCTGTTCAGGTAAAAGTTAGAGTAAGTGACCCTATGAGTTCCAACTCTGATATAAATCTTGTGATTCTTAGTATGACCCTAGCAGAGAGGATAGCCTGAATGAGTGTTCAGAAATAGGAGCAGGCAGGATGAAATCAAGGAATAGCTAATAATTCTACTGGAATGGTAGACTGTATAAATAAAATTAGTGTCACTTGCAGCCAATGTAGGTTTTGGCCTGATTGTGGAGGTCCTTAAATGATGTTTTATATCTTAGAAATAATTAGAAGCCACTGGAAGTTTTTAATAAGTAACATGACATACACAAATGTGTATAAAACTAAGTGTGAAGGATGAGTTGGAGAGAGGAGATACTAGAACCGGAAAGACCAATTAGAAGATAACTAAATGATATAATGGATAGGGCACTGGACTCAAGGTTAAGAAGACCTGAGTGAATCCTGCTTCAGACATTTACTAGCTATGTTCTCCTAGGCAAGTCACTTTACCTTTCTCAGCCTCATTTCCTTATCTATAAAACTGGCATCATAATAACACCTACTTTATAGCCTTGTTGTGAAAATCAAATAAGATGAAATATGCAAAGTTCTTTGTAAACCTTGAAGTTCTAGCTATATAAATGTTAGTTATTATTATGATTTGGGTGAGAAGGATCTGAATTAGAGTGGAGGTTCTATAAGTGAAAAGAGAGGATATATATGAGATGTTTTAGAAATAAAACCCAGAGGTTTTTGCAACTCATTGGATGTAGAAGTGAGAAAAAAGGAATGGTCAAAGATAACTTTGAGGTTCTGAGACAGAATCTCTAATAAGAGACAGGTGCCACCAGGGGAAAAACTTTTTGTAAAAATTAACAGATTCTAGGATGATATATTTGGAAATAGAACCCCTTTTGTGATCCTAAGTATAACACAGAGCAAAACTCCTGTCAAGGGCCATCAGAGATATCGTATTTTTATCAGTAAATTGAATGAAAGTATAGGTGGTATTTTTATTAAATCAGATTAGAAATGTGGCTGAGAGGAATAGCTAACACATGGAATTAGCTAGACACATATTAAGTGCTATATAACTATTAACTATTATTATTATTAGATTATTAGATTGCACAAATGAATTGTCCTCCTGTATTAGATTCTGATTGGACCACAACCAGAGTTCTATATTCAGTTCTTGTTGTCCCCTATGAGGAAAATCTCTTACAAGCTGAAGTAGATCCTTTTAGACAATGCTGAAGACTCAATAATACAGTTCATTTGATCTTACAATAATTCTGGGAGACAAATGCTATGATTATCCTATTTTACAGTTAAGAAATGTGAAGTACACAAAGGCTAAGTCATTTGTCCAACATCATAAAGCTAGTGTCTAGGGCAGGATTGGAACTCAGGTTTTTCTGACTTTTGGCACAATATTATATATGTGCTCTCTAGATGTTCATATTGTTCCCATACTGAATGCTCCCATGTAGAAGAGGGATTTAATTTGTCTTGCTTGGTCCAAGAGGACTGATGTATAGAAGATACAAAGAAACAGGATTTAGCTCAACATAAAGAGGAGTGGGGATGGGAAGAGTTGCTTGGAAGGGGAATCTTTCTAACAATTAAAACTATCCTAACTTCAATTGAATTGCTAAATTGGGGGAGATCCCCATCCCTCAGAAGTTTTCATATGAAGGGTAGATGACAAGTTGTGAAGTATGTAACAGTCTGGGTTCTTTTTCCCATATGGATTTCAATATTTAGTTTCTGAAAAGGTTATTTGCTAATTCTGAGAGTAGACAATTCCTACAAGTTCTGAACAATGCAGGTTCCAAAAAAATCTAGAAATAATTATGTATTCTCATTTTCCTGTATTTTGGATCCAGAAAACTGTAATAGAGATAAAGGGGAGGAAATATAGATTAGTAAATAGAAAATCATAATAGGAATGAATATAACCAGATTTCAGCACCAACTCTTCCATTAACAATCTACATAGGGAAAATACTTGGGCCTGTTTTCTCATTTGTAAAATGAGAAGGTTGGACAAGATGATTCCTAGTGTCCCTATTGGTGTTAAAATTCTGTGAAATTAATTCAAAAAAACAGAATTTTTGAATTTTTTCAGAAGAAACCATTTTCATTTCTGTTTTTGAATTACGTATTCTCTGTAGTAAAGCAGAATAGATCTGATCACAAATTAAATATCAAAGTAGGTTATATATACTGGGAATGGGAGCACTAATGACTAGAAAGATAAATTAATTTCTGACATGATTTTCATATGCAAAGAGTTGACAAGTATATTATAAACATTCAAATTTTTAAAATGCATAATGTGATAGAAGGAGTTCAGGACTGCAAATAGTTGTAGAGGTTTTTTTTTTTTTTTTTTTTTTTTTTAAGAGAGCTTGGAAATAAGGACAAATGAATCTCTAGTGAACATCAACAGGCAATTTAAGAAAGGATCAGCTGTTTGCACAGATGTACAAAGACATAACTTTTGGTCTTTGGGGGACTTCCAACAGCAGGAGTTGAAAATGTTAATTTGCTTGGTTTGATATAGCAGCGATCATGGAAATAAGGAACAGATTTGTTGATCCATCATGTCTTGTCTTCAAATTTTCTTTCAAACTATTTCATATAAAATATATTTTTTTAAAATCTTTTTACATTTTATGGATTTGATGAAATGAACTATCATTTGGGCTTCTATGAAAATTAAAGTGCTAACGATATATTTGATGGTTTAAGAATGTAGCTTTATATCTTTTTGTCTTTGTCAAGTTGTACTTTTTAAAATTTATGTGACAGATATTTGCATTGTATGAAATTATCCAATTAAGACTTGGAGTACAATTCTAATTAAAAGTGGCAATGTTATGCCAATGCAATGAAAGCTCAGACTTATCTTAAATTAGAAATTGAGTCCACTATGGTTGATACATTAAAAAAAAAAAACAAACTAATTGCTTTCCTGGCCTCTTGGAATCCTTGTAGTACAACAGAGGTTAAAACCCAAATTTCCTGATGTCCTCTCTAATGCCCCCCTCTACTGTACCATTGTGCCTGACTAGCTAGAAATTTGTTCCAAAACCAAAGATGATATTACTTGTTTGTGTCCAATTGTCTTAAAAATACCCCACTCATGAGCACCTGCAAGGGATGCAAATTGTTCAGATCAAGTCGATCTTTACTGCTGGAAAAACACCAACATGATGGTTTCACTGACAGGAAATCAGTAAACTACGTTTTCAGATACTGAGAAGAATTTCACTTTACCCCATTAGAAAGGACTGTAGTCAATGAAAGAATCATTCTTCTTATATTTAACTGAGAAATCCATTATTTAAAAATGTGTTGTGATCTTAATTTATGTAATGTAATTTATTCAATAAAGAAGGTAGATTTTAATACTATTCCAATTTACAAACATCCCAAATGAATATTGAAGCAACATCATTCAAAAAACAAACATAGCATATTGTGAAAGTTGTTTGTTTAGTTAGTTGCTTATTTTAAGAAAAATGAATCAAAGTATATGAATAGACAATTTTCCAATGATGCAATTAAAGTCATCTATAGTCATATGAAAAGATACTCTAAGTCACTATTGATTACAGAAATGTAAATTAAAACAAGTCTGAGGTACCACCTCATATCTCTCAGATTGGCTAAGATGACAGGAAAAGAAAATGATAAATGTTACAGGAGATGTGCAAAAAATGGTACACATTGTTGCTGGAGTTGTGAAATGATTGAGCCATTCTGGAGAGCAATTCAGAACTATGCTCAAAGGACTATAAAACTGTACATACCTTTTGATCCAGGAGTGCTAAAACTGGGTCTGAATCCCAAGGAAACCATAAAGGAGGGAAAAGGTTTTACATGTATACAAATGTTTATAGTAGCTCGTTTTTATAGTGACAAAGAATTGGAAAGTGAGTAGATGCCCATCAATTGGGAAATAGCTGAATAAGTTATTGTATATGAAAGTAATGAAATATTATTGTTCTATAAAAAATGATGAACAAACTGATTTTAGAAAGGCCTGGAAAGATTTACATGAACTGATGCTGAGTGAAACAAGTAGAACCAGGAATATAATGTTCACAGTAACAACAAGATTGTGCTTTGATCAGTTTTGAAAAATTTGGTTCTTCTCAGCAGGTCAGTGATCCAAGACAATCCCAATAAACTTTGGATAGAAAACGCCACCTGAATGCAGAGGGAGAATTATGGATAATGAATGTAAATCAACACATGCTATGATGTTTACTGGTTTTTTTTTCTCTCATGGTTTTTCCCTTTTGTTCTGATTTTTCCTCTCCCAACATGATTCATAAAGAAATGCGTATTTTTAAAAATCAATGTACAGGCATAACCAGAAAAAAAAAAAAAAGAAAACATTAAAAGTAATTTACCGATGTCAAAAAGAAAAAGAAAAATGTGGAATAGAGTAGAAAGAGCATCAAATTTAGAGTCGGGATCTTGTGTGACTGCCTGTGTGGTTTGGAGAAGTCATTTCACTTCTTGGGGCACTAATTCATCTGCAAAATGGATTGTACAAGCTATACCCTTAAAAACCTTATAGATTTTGTGTGCAGTGATTTTTTTTTCAGAAATTATATCATCACATAGTATTATGTTGCTTCAATGTAGCCATTGAAGTCATCCATATTTTCATATCAGGTAGAAGCCTTCATTTTTAGGTCATAATTCTCTATTTTCCTCCAGTTCTCTTAAACTACTCAGTTTTGTAATTTTAGAAGACACCAGGGTGACATCTGCTGGAGAAAAGATGTTAGGATGACTTTTTTAAAAACCTTCCAAATGAAGAAAAATTCTTTTCAATCTCAAAATATCATGGTCATTATATTTTATATTTCCATTGATTTGATGGAGGATAAACCAAATGTAGACACAGTTTCTTGTTTTCAAGAAATATTTTCCAAAAGTTTACCACTTTGGTTGGTTTACCTCATGTATTTTGGTATCCAATGAAATTAAAAGATTTTTTTTAAACCACATTTTTTTTCTATTTTCAGGATAAAGTTCTTTTAGGGACTGATTATCCTTTTCCCCTGGGAGATCTTGAAGGTGGAAAACTGATAGAGTCTATGGAAGAATTTGATGATGAAACAAAGGTATGTTATTTGGGTTTTGGTTTTGATTTTTACTTCATTATTATTTCTTTGGAGTATATTTCCAATTCAGATTGGGATAGAGGTTTACACAAAAAAGAGTTCAAGACTCTTTTTAAAATGTCACAGAAGTGTAAATGTGGTTGTCAGAGGATATTTGATAATTAACAGCATAGTTGAATCATCCTATCGGAATGTTTAATAATTTATAAAGTAAATGTTGTTTTTCTGTCTCCAAAGTAGTAATATGATACAATATGCATCTGGAGTCAAATAGAACTAAGCTCAAATTTGGCTTCACACACTTATTAGCTGTGTTCTTTTGGACAAGTCACATAACTTCTGCTTGACTCAAGTCTCCTCATCTATAAAATGAGGATGATAATAATGATTTCTACCTACCTTGCAGTCTTGTGAGGATAAAATGAGATAATATTTGTAAAATGCATAGTGCCTGGCACATTATAGGCACCACATAAATGTTTATTCTCATTCCATCTGCCTCCTCAGTTTCCTCACTTGCAATTTGTGAAATTAGCTATTTATAAAAATATAATGAAAATGATCATGGTAATAGCTAGCATTTGTATAGTGCTTTATGATTTACAAAGTACTTCACAAACATTATGTCATTTAATCTTCATAACAATCTGAAAGTTAGTATTGTTATCATTCTCATTTTACAAAACCCTGTTTCTTTTTCTCTAGTGTCTAAATTTAATGATCCAGAAACTAACCAATCATAACTGAAGGTTTCATTATTGTTAAGCAAATGGCAACAAAATAACGAACTAATAGGGATATACTTAATAAGCCTTTTCCAGAGTTTTCCAGAGTCCTAGAATTAATACAGAATTACCTAATTTCCTACAAGTTTACATCCACAATGTCACATCATAAATGTATTGGAGACAATGAAGTGTAGTCAACTTGGATTTGAAATCAGTGGATGTAACTGCAGAAAATGCCTGGCTTTGCTAACTACCAGGTGACTCCTCACGCAGATCACAACTTCTCTGTGTCTCAGTTTTCTCATCTATAAATGAAAAGGATTAGACTGGTGGCCTCTGAGATCCCTTCCAATTCTAAACTGATCTATAATTTTATTTTGATACTCATTGGCTACGTGGCCTATAGGTCACATAACTTACAGCCTTGGTTTCCCCAACTGTAGAATGAAGCAGTTGGACAAGATTATTTCTAAAGTCTCTTATGGCTCTAAATCTGTGATTTAAATTAAAATCACAATGCACTGTAATATCTTGAATCACATTCAAGGTTTTTCTCTTACTGAGAAGAGAAAAATATCCTCAAATATTTTAAAGAACTATGAGGGAACAGGGAGAAGAAAGATAGGAGACATTTCAGACATAAGGGCTACAACTTAAAGAATTTTTCACATAAACTCAGTTAATCAGAAAATGAAATTAATTTCATTACTCAAACATTCTAGTCAATTATGATTTTAATATACTTTTTAAAAAAATCATTCTTCAGGAAATAAAAATCCTGACAGTAAAGGACCTTCTAAGGACATTGTTCTAGAGGGATTTTTGCTGGAGAGAACGTATAAACTCCTCTTGTGAGGGAATACAAATGGTTTCTCAGAGCTGCATGTGTCAAGTGAGGGTAGGGGAAATAGTCATTGGTGTAAACATTCTTTTATCAGCCATCTGTCTGTATGCACATAAATATGTCTATGTGGTCATGCTATATAGCTATATCTAAAGTAGCACAGACCATTACCTCTGGAGTCAGATGACCTGGGTCTAAACCCATTTCTAATACTCAGGAAAAATTATTTACCTTCCATTGTCTTCATTTGTCTCCTCTGTAAAATGAAGGGATTGGACAAGATGAAATCAAAGATTCCTTCCAGCTCTAAATCTAAGATCTTATGAACATCATCCATGAACTCCCCACCTGTCTCATAACCTATCATGGCAGGGGTTATGTTTCAATATAATGGGTTTCCTTTGTGATCCTAAATATTTATTTTAGCATTTAAAAACCTTAAGAGTTTCAAAGGCTTTACCAGACTGCCAGGGTGGGTGCAAATGTACAAGGCTAAGTTCTTAATTCCTTGTGTCATAGAGATTTTCTTAGTGAGGCCGATTTCCCAGAGAGGGAAAGGTCCCATGACCAGTAGTTTCTCCATGAGAACTGCTTTGCTGATCTACATAATTTTTACCACCAAAGGTCATAACCTCAAGATTCATAAGGCATGAGTTCTTGCTTCTAAGATTTATCAGTTGTACCACACTGAATGAGCAGTTTTATGACAGTTTCTTTTTCTGGAAAACAAGAACACTAATATTATACTACCTATATATCGAGGTCGTTGTAAAGTGCTATGTAAACTTTAAAGCAGTAAATATTAGTCAGACAAAAAAAAATTTATTCAGTTCCTACTCTGTGCCAGGCACTATATTAAGCACTGGAGTTACAAAAATAGGCAAAAGATAGTGCCCTCAAGGAACTCACAATCTAATAGCAAAGACAACAAACAAATATATACAAGAAAGCTATAGACAAACTAAATTAATTAAACAGGATAAATGGATATGAATTATTACATATGGTATAATGTTTTAATTTATATATTTTTTCAAATCTATAAACTTAAACAACTAATTTTCTTTTCCATATATCTGATCTTTGGAAAGAAAACAGAAGGACAGTAATACTTCAAGATGCAGAATTTTAGACATTTTACTAATCCAGAACATAGTTTAGTTTAAGCAAGAAAACATTGTTCTGGAAACTTCTACCACAGTGAACCGATGGATAGTTTAGAAGGATTTTAGCTTCCAAATTCATCTTTTTTCCCCTTTAGGATAACTGTGTTGTAATTTCCAGATTCTCAGGTCCTAAGCCAATAAGATTTTGGTGAGATGTTCATTAAGATATTTTCTCTTATACTGAGGCAAATTCTTGAAGAAAAAAAAAAAAAGCATACATATGTAGCATAAGACACACAATAGGTACTTAATACATTTTTCAAATGAATTGATTGCATTTTAAATAGGCAATGTCGTCAGGAATGGTGGTTCTTGTCTATAATTCCTTCTAATGAGGAGAGCTGAAGTTGGTTGGGGAGCTCTGAGATACAACAGGCTTAGTTGGTGAGTTTAGTCCCTCATCAATATGGTGAAGCCCAAAAAACTGAGGACCAAGAAAAGACAAATTAGTCCAGGTCAGAAGTGGATCAGGTCAAAGCTTCTATGCAGATCAGCACTGAAACTGCAATCATAAGTGTCCACTGCACTTATAATCTGAATAAGATAAAGGCCTGGTCATCATGGTCGTCATCATCATCATCATCAGTAGTAATAATAATAGTGATAAGAAAGTGTAGCCTAATAGACAAAGTTTTGTATTTAAAATCAGAAAGCCTAAATTCAAATCCAGCTTCTGATCACTATCAGTTGTATGACTATGAATATCAACTAAACTTCCTGAGACTTGGGCAGCTATCTAAACTTTTACTTTCAGATGATTTGTGGAACTAAGTCCTTGAAGTATTTACTTACCAAACACCAGTAATATTTTTAATGTTTTCTTTTTCCTTTCCAGGATAAACTCAAAGCTGGCAATGCTTTGGCATTTTTAGGTCTTGAGAAAAAACAATTTGAATGATTGAATTTACTACTGAGGAAAACTTTAGGAGGAAATCCTATTTTTCTCTGCTTCTTTATGTATCAGGTATATGTTGCTATAAATTCTATTGTGTACTCTATTTCCAGAAATAGAACATTTATAAAAAATCAATTATTCATGATTAAAATTATTTATCACTTTCTTCATTTTTCCATGAAGCATTTCATTCAAGAAATGAAAGTCTAAGAAATTAGTACAATGTACCTGTTCCTCTCAAACCATTCTAATCTTATGTGGCAGGATAATTAAATGTCTGGGGAAAGATCCAAAATGGTATATAGCCTTCCAGGTGACCTTCTTTTCAGGTACATCTCTGTCTATGGTATCGTTGGAAAATTGACACATTCAAACAAAGATATCACAAGCTATTTTACCAAGTTTGAAGACTAATTCAAAATAAATTCATTTGACAAAATAGAATAATGAGAAAATAAGGGAATCAAGTCAAGGATAAAATATTATTGGCACCTATTCCCAAATAGTTGTTGTTTCCCTATGTCTCATACTCATCTTAGCTCCTAATTTACTACTCTGTCTCTGCAACAGAGCAATAGGAAGAATTCACCCATCACTCATAGACAGTGTTAAAGGAATTCAATGAGATAGAAGAGGGGATAAAAAATATCAGGAAATAGATGTCGTTTGCTTCTCTCTTTTGGTTGACCTCTATAATCATCCAATCCTATATCTCTTTCATTGTAACACTTCCCCACACGTTTTTCAAAACCTACCATGCTAAGAAGTTCTCACACTGTGACTTCACAAATATTCTTAGGAATTTAGTTCCAGAGAGAACATGGAATCCATATTTGGACATGTCCCCTTAATACATATTATTATTTTAAAAGGCTATGATTAGTCTCTATTTTGAAAAATAAAATATAAAAAGCCCCTAAATTGTTTGTTCCCAATCATTTTATATTTGTTAAACAATGTTTAGTACTAATGGGTATTTAAAACCTTTGCCATGTAGAATTTAGTGGGGATATAGGACTTGTATTTATGAAACTGTAAGAATAACAGTTCTATACTCCTCCTCACACACACATACATATACACATATACTTTTATTAGTTTGACTAAGTTACAGAATTAATCAATAAATCAAGGACATGATGTGTAAACAAGATTTTTTAAAATTGTTCATATCTCAAAGTAGGACATCCTGCCAATGGAAGGAAGCAGTTTCAAGGAGTGTGACTCTTTGCACCAGAAAAACGTGCCAGTCATATGGAATATTGAACATTGAGTTAGGCATACCCAAGTTCAAACCCAGCTTCAAATACTTGTTAGCTGTGTGAGTATGAACAAGTCCCTTTGATTTATGTTGGCCTTTTGCCTCATCTATAAAATGGAAATGATAAAGACAGATGTCTTTATTTAAAGAATTATATAAATGCTAGCCATTATTATCATTACTGTTAACTGCTTCTTCTAGGATTTCTAGGCCATAAAATTCCAAGAACCAATGAGGATTCTTTTACTAAATGTATAGCTTATTCATATGCCTCATTATCATTGTACACTAAATTTAAATCCACTGTCCCCAGACTTTATATGCATAGGGGAAGAACACATCCCTTATTTGGAAGAGAATGACTTATACCAATTTTTTAAAACTATACCATCTTAGTAAATATATTTGCTAAAAGTTGAAATTCTTATCTGACAATCCTATGTGGCTGATACGTTTCTCTAGGGCAGAGCACACTAGGGCAGAGTGCTTCCTTGCATAGAACAACCATAAGAGCTTATGATTGACAATAGAAGACACCAAACCTTTCAGTTACCTACTAGAAGCCTAAGAATAAGTAATCAGCTACTCTCTGGGGATTTGGCTCACCCAGACAAGCAAGAACTGAAGAAAGTAGACCTCGAAAGGATTTGATTACATTGTAAAATCTCTAGTATAATTTTGGAGCCCTTTTCATTTTTACAGATCCACTGAAGAGATTCTCTATCCATTACTTTTGCATTAGGATATCCTAGTTTTGCAGAGATCCATTAAAGAAAAAATTTTCTTTTTCTTTCATTTGTTTTAGGTTATAACTAGACAATATGTTTCTTTAGAAGTCAGTTCAGTTTAAGATAATTTTCATGCATTTAAATGTTTGAGTACTAACATCTGCTATAATAAAGAATCCTTATACACATGAGATATTTATTGTTATCATTGTTTGTTTTCAAAGCACTTAAAGAAGCTCAGAAGAAGAGAGATTAATGTGAGCTGGAGTAGCTAAGTGAAATTTTACTGCAAGAAATCATTCCCTCATCCAAAGATAGTTCTTCCTTCTCAGAAATGCTTCCAGCACCTTAAGCCTCTCACATTTATTTTCACATTCTATTTTATTATCGTCACCAGAGTACATACTATAGTTCTCCCTAGAACATATATCCTCTGAGTGTAACATGGTGGTATGTATAACATTCCTTAAAGTTTAAAAACTTTCTGATAAGATTTCAAAATCAAAACAAAGTAAAAAACAAAACAAGTATCAATTTACTTGTACTTAGAATTGTTGGTTAAAAAATATCACCTAATATTTTTATTAGAATAATAGATGTTATAGTTGTTCTTTCTCCTGAATTGTATCTTATAGAAACTATTAGTTTCCTTACTGTTTTGTGTGCTATTCTGCAAATAGCCTCTCTCTAAATATATATGCATATTTTTACAAATATATATCCATCTATATAACTGTACTGTATACCACTATACATAGTGACATTTCTTATCTGTAATTACTTTTTATATACCATTGTGCCATTTTTATTCATCCTATTGTCTTGCCTACCTGATCCAAAGAAATAAAAAAGAGAAGTAGATCCTTCCTATTGATCTGAGGATCACTGCATATACTAGAAATAAACCTGAAAGTGTACAACTCAAGACTGAGGACTCCTTAGTAATTTATCAATCACTACTATAATAAATTACCCATAATTAGTTAATGCAGCTTTCAGTGTACTTCTTTCAAATAAGATTACAAAAGAAGTGAACAAGGAAGAGGAGGGGCAGACTATCTCAATCTTGATCTTTGGCTCAAAAGATGCTAAATTGCCTTTAGACAAACTTGTTGCATACCCCAGGGACAAACAAAATGCAACTATAGTTGCTAAATGACTGATGAGGCTTGTATATCTGTGTGTCCTTCTTCTATTATCTTTATTAAATGGTTCAAGTAAATGTGTCAAAATTTTCCTTTTTCCAAAAGGGTTGGGATTGCACAAGCAAAAACCTCATCTTACTAAAATTTCTGTCTTCACTCTGTGATCACACATGGTATCTTCTACATAGTCATGAAAAAGCAATAGATTTGGATTTTGAGTCCCTTGGTTTGAACTCTCCTTTTTATTATTTACTATCTGTGCAAACATAGAGTCTCTATTTCAGTCTTCCCATTTGTAAAATGTGAATATGGAGGGTTCAGAACATTACCTAGATCCCCTTCAACTCACAAATTGTATAGCTGTATATGGAAGGAAAACATATTGGAGGATGATATATATATGTCTTTTAGTGATATAATTATTCACTTTTCTACTGGTCTAATGTGACAGAGTATTTGCCAGTTTTTACTAGTTTCATGATGATGCTGCTACTACTGTCAGATGGTGTCTGCTAGTCATGTGATCTCTCCTAGGCTTCACTAGGTGAAATGTAATGCTGGAGAAACTGAGGCAAGATGGAGATTAGGGTTTTTAATGTTGTAATACTGGAGAATTTGGACTTGCAACAGCCATACTAGCCAGCTGGATGGCACTTTTTGTCTCAAAGCACTCAGCAAACCAGCAAGTAATTCCAGAGATTTTTATAAGGCTCCAGCTATCAGGGAAACAAAGGCAAAGGGGGTCAGAGCACTGAGTGAGTGGAAATTCCAGGAAGGACCATAACTTTTTAATTCTGACAGGTTGGGGGTCGAAAGCAGGAGACAGAAGTCTGAGACCAGGAGATACCCAGGTATTTGAGATAAGCCATCTGGAGTTTTATGACTTTTTGGAATGTGAGAGTGATCCAAGCCTCTGGGGTCCTAATTCTCTCAGTCCTAATGGCCAGGAAAGGGAGGTGGCCACCAAGAAAACTGAGGCATTACAACATGATTGTGCAGCTTCCTTCAGTTTCTAGTTTTAGGTCAAGACATTAGCTGAGGTACTACTTCTTTTACCATCATCATTGTTCATTTATGTTTACCTTTTTATGTTTTTTATCATCTTCTTAAACAGGAATTTCACTAAAGTTTCTTTTATTCCCCCATAACATTATACTCAGTTTTCCTAATAAGTTATTCTTGAATGAAAACCCATATTCTTTGCTTTCTGGAATATCATATTACAAGTTATTCACTCCTTAAGTATATTATCCTGACTATAGCTCTTCCATAATTGAATTATTTATTTCTAATTTTTCAGTATTTTTTCTTTGACCTAAAATTTTGGCTATAACTTTTGTGGGAGTTTTCATTGGGGGATTTCTTTCAGAAAGTAACCAATAAATTCTTTCTATTTCTACTTTATCCTTTGATTCTAAGAAATCTGGGAAATTTTCTTTTAAAATTTCTTAGAAAAAATGATGTCTAGATTTTTATTTTGGACATGGCATTCATATATTCCAATGATCTTTAAATTGTTTCTTGATCTATTTTCCAGGTGAGTTGTTTTTTCTATGTATTACATTTTTTTTCTTTTTTTTTCATTCTTCTGATGTTGTTTTAATATTTCTTGCCATCTCGTGGAGTCATTGTCTTCTATTTGGTCCATTCTCATTTTCAGGAAATTTCTTGCTTGGACAAAGTTTTATATTTCTTATGTCTACTTTCTGACTTTGGATTTTATGTTAAGGTCAGTCTCTGTGTACTTCTGAAAGGAAGGTTTGGGTTTCCTATTGCTTTTTTCTTCTGATATTGAGGATTGTGTTGTTTCAGGATCTCAGAGACAAGATTTTGTACCTTTTTTTTGACAAGTTAATTCTTTCTCCCATTAATTTCATTTATTTTCCTTTTTTTCCTCAAATCTCTCATTTTATTTATAGAAACTTTTTTTTTAACTCTTGCTTCATCTCTCCTAGAAATTCAAGTTGAGTTTTTGCCCAAACTATGTTTTTTTTTTTTTAAGGCATTGCCTGTAGATATTTTGTAAATAATTTTCTTTTGTATTTTTGTCTTGAACTTCTCTGCCTCCATAATTAGCCTTTATAGTAGAATTCTTTGTTTGTTTGTTCAACTATTCTTCCAGTCTACTTCCTGACTTTAAATTTAATGTTAGGGTTGGATTCTGCTACATTTCTGGAATGAAAGACAAAGGGTATTCCTGTTTTTGCTTTCTTGGGATATTGAGTGTTGTGTTTTTTCTGTATATGAAGGACAAGATAGGAAAAATCTGCAAGCTTTCAACATTCCCATAGTAGTCTGTTCCTACTCAAAAACTAATAGATAACCTAGCACTTACAGTTTTTTCTTTAAGCCATGTGAAATTGTATAGGATATTAAAGCCTGAGCTTTTCCTTCCTTGTACATTTTATTTCATACATAAGCATAGGACAAAGAAGGTAATAATTCTATTGTAGGCTAGATGAAGAGAAAAGATAGAGGAAAAGAGAAAGAAGTGACTGGATGTATGTACATGAAAAGAACTTTGTTATCTTTGTACACTGTTAAGCCTTTTTTAAATTCTTAGTAATTTGAGGCATAATATAACCGTTAGGTTAAATTTAATATCTGCTGATATAGAAATTCCAAAAGAGTCTTTAGAAGAGTTTCAGACAGAGAGATAAACTCTACAGTGTGGATTACAAAAAAGAAAAATCATTATCCAAAAGATAAGTGGTCAAATGATATGAAGTTTTCAGAAGAAATGTAAATGGAATGAAGCAAAAGCTGACCTTTTTCAGTACTTAGTTCATCCTGGGTCTTCCTGAGAGCTAAAAGCTCTTCTAGGTGTTTCCTTTCTCTGTTAAAGCTCACGCTTCCTTTTTGCTTATAAAGGACTTACTTAAAAAATAAAAAAATAAAAAAAAATAAAAAAATAAAAAAAAAATAAAGGACTTACTTGAAATGCCAATAATATTCCAGTCTTTGAGATCCAGAGTTTATTATTTCTTCCTCCTCTTTTGAGATAGCTTCTTCTTTTAAACAAACCAGATCCTTAAAATCTCTTTCCTTTTTTGTTCACAGATAATCTTTACTTTTTTCTTTGATCTCTTTTTAGTATAGGCATAGAAGTAGTATATGTAATAGAAAGGAAGCATTCCAATTTAGTAACTTCTTGTATATAATTCCAAATTGTTTTCCAGGATGGTTACACCCATTCTTAGGTCTACTAATTATTCATCAGTGTGCCCATTTTCCCACAGTCTCTCCAAAATTCGTCATTTTTCTTTTATCTTACCACTCTGATGAAAATAAAATATGAATCTCACAAATGCTTTCATTTGCATTTCTCAAATTAGCAGTTATTTAGAGCATTTTTAAATGTGGTTATAGAAAGTCCGGGTTTCTTTCTTTAAGAATTCTATTTATATATTTAGAGCACTTATCAATTGGAGAATGGCTGTTCAGCTTATAAATTTGAATAAGTTCTTTATATATTTTGGAAATGAAGCCTTTATTAGAGTAATTTGCTTCAAAGATGTTCCAATTTGGGAGAACACAGAGTGCATGAAGGCAAATAATCTTTAAAAATGAAAAAAAAAAATACTTAAAGAAGAGCATATTACAATATGATGAAAACATTTAGCATTTGACAAACTGAAAGATTTTCAGATATTTGTAGCAAAAAGATTAGAATGGTAGAAAATTTCAAGAAGAAATATAAGGAAATCATTAAAGACTGATTAATTAGAAGAAACTTACTTTCAACTGGGTTGAAGAGGAAACAAAGCGTACACCTGAAGAGTTTCAGAAATCTTCCGAACTTCTAGAGAGGCAAGAAAATTGGAGGATAGGGTGGGAGTGGGACTTTTAGAATGATGTATAGATTAAAATTAGGAGGGTGGGAGAAAATAAGGAAGGGATTTTTACAAGGGTGAGTAAAATAAGAAAAAAGAGAGTAAGGGGAAAAGATGAAGTAACAAGGATAGGGTAAAAAAGAGAGGTTGAGAAGG
Organism: Antechinus flavipes; assembly: GCF_016432865.1. Classification (NCBI taxonomy): domain Eukaryota; kingdom Metazoa; phylum Chordata; class Mammalia; order Dasyuromorphia; family Dasyuridae; genus Antechinus; species Antechinus flavipes. The sequence goes on from NC_067400.1 coordinate 360,424,360, forward strand.
AAAATAGTGCATAAAAATAAGATGAAGGGAAATTCACAAATAATCGTTATAACTTTCAGTGAGAAAGGAATGAAATCACCCATAAAGTGGAAATAGATAACTCATGAATTAAAAATCAGAATCCAAAAATATGTTGTTTATAAGAACACATTTAAAAATCAGAGATATAGAGTTAAAATAATTGGTTGGGGTAGAATTTACTACCTGCTGTGTGCTATATTATGCTGCTATATTATTTTGCACAGAATGCAAAAAACGGCAGGAGTAACTATTATGATCTCATAGTTATCGCTAAAATAATTTAATTAAAAGATAGAGTAATTTCATTTTGATAAAAAATACTATAGACAGTAAAACAGTATCATTATTGAACCTATATCTACCAAATACTATAGCATCTAAATTTTCAAAAGAAAAGTTACATCAATTACATTTGAAGATCGATAGTAGTACTATAATATAACTTCAATCTTGTCCCTCTTATAACTGGATAAATCTAACCAAAAAATAAATAAGAAATAAGCTAAGGAAATGAATTGAATTTTAGATAAACTAGATATGATAGCTATCAGGAGAGAATTTAATGGAAATAAAAAAGGAATAAACTTCTTTTCTCAGCACTTCATGATGCCTGTACAAAGATTGATCATATATACTAATACATAAAAATTTTATTGCTAAAAGCAGAAATATTAAAAGTTCCCTTTTCAGATCATAATGCAATAAAAATTTTATTTAATAGAGGACCACAGAAACATGAATTATATACTAATTGGAGATTAAACACCTTAATCTTAATGCATAAGGAGATTAAAGCACAAATTATAATTTCATTAAAGAGAATGACAATAATAAGATAACATCAAAACAAATACAGCAGAAGCAGTGATTAGAGGAAAATTCATATCTTTAAATGTTTACATCAATAAATAGAGCTTACATCAATTAAAAATGAATTGGGCATGCTATTTTAAAAAACTAGGAAAAAATAAATTAAAATCCCCAATTAAACACTAAATTGGAAATCCTAAAAATCAAAGATGAGATTAATAAAATTGAGAGAAAAAAATCACTGAATTAATAAACAAAATAGAGTTGGTTTTATGAAAAGAATAACTTATAAAATAGAAAAACCATTGGTTAATTTAATTTTTAAAAAAGAGAAGGAAAGTGCAGCTAGGTAGTGCAGTGGATAGAGCACCATCCCTGAAGTCAAGATGACATGAGTTCAAATCTGGCCTCAGATGCTTAACGTTTCCTAGCTGTGTGACCCTGGGCAAGTCACTTAACCCCAATTGCCTCAGCAAAAAAGCAAAAAAAAAAAAAAAAAAAAAAAAGAGTAGGTACCATCTTTTGCCTTTCTTTGCATATCCCTAGCACAGTATCTGACATATGTAAGCATTTAATAAATCTTTGATTATTGACTAAATCAACTTTAGTGGTTCACTATTACCTCCAGGATCAAATCTAAATTCCTCTGTTTGTTTTTTAAAGCCTGGTCCTTGTTATCATCTGTGAATGATTTTGCTATTCTCAATAGTACAATGATCCACAACTACTCTGAAAGTGTTACGATAAAAAATGCCATCCATACTCAAAGAGGAACTGATTGTGTCTGAATGCAGATTGAAGCATACTCTTTTTTTTTTCCCTTGAAGGTTCTTTTTTGGGGGGGTGGGAAATCCATATTTTTTTTCACACCATGACTTTTATGGAAATGTTTTGCATAACTTCACATGTGCCTTCTTAATGAAAGCTGGGGATAAGCAGGAAGGGAGAGAATCTAGAACTCAAAATTATTTTAAGTATAACTTGGGAAAATAAAAATATTAAGTATTTTTAAATTACCTAGATCTCTCCTACCATTCCAGTCCTTTAATCCCACACTCTAATCACCCATACAGACTTCTTTGCATTTCTCACAAGAATTCCATCTCCCAATTCTAGTTTTCAAATTTCAAATAGCTTTTGGCTATTTTCTCAAGCCTGGAATTCTTTCTTTCTTCATCTTTTTCTCCTGTCTTCCCTGGCTTTCTTCTAAGCTAAAATCCATCTTTTACAGAAAGCCTTTCTGTATCCCTCTTAATCCTACTGACTTCCCTCTGTTGATCATCTCCAAGTTGTATATAACTTGTTTGTATATAGTTGCCTGAATGTTTTCTTCTCCTTAGACTTAACTTCTTAAGAGCAAGGATTGGGAGTTTGGGAGGACATTTGTTTTGTTGTGTTTTTTATCTTTCTTTATATTCCCAGAATTTAACATGTCATTTAGCACACAGCAGGTGCTTCATAAATCTTTAGAGACTAGTCAGACTGCTGGACACAGAGGCAATGGTGGTATAGTTCAGAAAGTGTTGTTCAAATCCTAAATCAGATACTTAACAATTATGTCACTCTAGTCAAGTCACTTAACCTGTTTGCCTTAATCCACTGAAGAAGGAAATGGAAAATCACTCCAGTATCTTTGCCAATAAAACCTCATGGATACTATTGGCATGAAATGGTCCACAGGGTCAAGACAGTCAGATATGACTGAACAACAGATATTTTAATGAGTAAATAGGATGAGTCACCTCAACTCACTTTCCTCCTCACCTGCTACTCCTTTTACTTCCTCATTAGGAGATGGGAGTAATAATTCAAGTGACAAGATTAGTCTGTAGACTTGAGTATAGTATACTATGTACTACTTCACTAAAAGAAGAGGTAATTATATAAAAACTTGACCTTTAGACAAGTTTTTTCCAAAATTTAGGTGAATGGTGAAGTTATAAGGATTATGAGTTTTGACTCATACAGTACGAATGAGTGTTATATCTATATCAGTTCAACTAAGTCTTAAAAGTAGAATTTAAATCAGTTTTCTGTTGTACATGATCTTTTTACTGTTCCTTACAAATAACATTCATCTCTAGTCTCTTGGCATAGAAGTAATGACCTATAGCTTGCTCTGTCCATATTGAGCCTCAGAATAACTGAATCCTTTCAGAATAGCTCTAGACTGACTGCCTACATGCCCTGTCTCTTCTGTGTGGCATTCACAGCCTTTTGACTACAACCATAGTTCCTGTTCAGTGCCTGTTTTGCATGAACCCTATACTTGCCTATCCAAGGTAAAAGGAAGGTTGAAGGAAAGCTGACTCAAAGCCTATTCCCAAATATATATTACATTCTAAATAAAAATTCTGTTGTATACACTCAAATTTATGCAAAATATATCATATGTGCACTTTTGTAGGTACTATAAAACAACATCCATAGGTCATATAAAGTGGCTATATTCAAAGTACATATATATGTAGGTCATGCACAGGCACATAGATAACACCCATGGATTATGCAAAGCATAGTCTTGCACAAAGTATATAAATAAATGGATCACATGCAGTTATATATTACAAAATATCATACAATGGAAATATACTCTATTATATATGAATAATAATAATAACATATTTATATAGTGCTTGTGTGGGTCAGAAACCATTAATAAAAAAAGACTGGCTAGATCTCTAGAAGCAAAGCAAAGTTTATTATAAGTTCCCCTGATAATTGGGCGGCCCACCAATCGAGCAGACAATGGAAGGGAGAAAGCACCGTAGGGGGCAGGGTCAACGATTTTAATCCCTAACGCAAATTCCCCCTCCCACCACTGACCCTCATCCTTATTGGCTGAGGATCTTACATTCTAAATTCGGGAACTACCCAAGAAATTGAACTTGACCAATAAGTACATAGTTGCCCATATTTGGCTGAAATAGGGAGGATAGCAAGAAGGGGACTTAAGTATGCCCTTAGGGGGATAACAGGGAAGGGACAGCAGGTAGTATGTCCTTAAGATAGCAGGGAGGAGACTTTAAGTATGCCCTTAAGATAGAAGGGAGGAGACTTTAAGTATGCCTTTAGGAGAATAGCAGGGAGAAGACACTGTGTGCCCTTGACTTAATACTTAAAGTCCTTCAGGCCTACTCAAACTTTGAAATAGATGAAGCCTTACTCGATTTTCACAACTGTCTTGAAAGATCTCATTTTATCTCGTTCAAGCTTAATAAGTACCAAGCATTGTGCTAAATACTTTATAATTATCTCATTTGATCCTTACAACAATCCTGTGAGGTAGTTACTGTTTTACAAATGAAGAAACTGAAGCAAACAGAGTAAATGATTTGCCCAGAGTCTCACAACTATTAAGTAACTTGAATTTGAATTCAAGTCTTCTTAACTCTAGGACCAATATTCTATCTCCTACTCCACCATCAATCAGTTTGAGGCTTTGTGCCAGCAAGCAACACCAAACCACAAGTAGAATGTTTATTCATCACCATCTGGGTATGTCAGACTTTTTCACTAGCTAAATTGCTATGTAAATTTGAACATTTATGCTATGAAGTCCTGCCATTTCTCAACAGTTGGTCTTCCCATCCTCTGTGCAGAACTAGGTTTCCTTGACCCAAATTCTGATTCCACAGCCCCCAAAATGGGTCCATGGATGGTACAGCCTAAAAGTATCTGTTTCCATTTTCTAAGAAGTCAGCAATATCTGTAGATAGTTCTGTTCACATGGAGCTTCCTAAGCAGGACTAGCAGGCAAGAAATAAAAGGCTTCTGGATTTAGCCCTTCCTTCTATTCAGACAGGGATCTCTCTCTCTCCCTAAAACAGTTTTGGAATGCTTCTCCATCCTGAAAGTGTTTGTTTATCAAAATTTGGCTTTCATCTTCATCAGATTTTTGATTAAGATTCTCCCCATTTCAACCATCTGGTTGCACAGTTGTATCCAGCTGCAACTGGTGAATAGGAAACTATTATCCTAGACCTGATCTTAAAACTGGGGCAAGTAGATGGCACCCTGGAAAGAGCAATAGTTCTGGAATGAGGAAATCCATAGTTCACATCCAGCCACAGTCATTTATTAGCAAATCACTTAAGTCTCTGTTTTCCTTATTTTCCCCACCCATAAGCTATAATAGCACCTAACTCACAGGACTGTTGTGAGAATAAAATAAAATAATAATTGCAAAGTGCACAGTACAATGTCTGACATAGTAGGTGCTATGCAAATGTTTACATGTATATATGTTTTATATATGCATATATTGTCATCACTTCCTTTGGGATTTTCTTGGCAAACATATTGAAATGGTTTGTCCTTTCCTTCTCCAGCTCATTTTACAGATAAGGTAATGAGATAAACAGGGTTAAGTGATTTGCCAGGACCACACAGCTAGTGTTTCAAGCCAAATTTGAACTCAAGAAGATGTGTCTTCCTGGCTCTAAGCCTGGCACTCTATCCACTGTATACTTAATGAAATATTTTGTCTGCTATTGGAACTCCTTTGTCCACTATTGGATTTCTTTATTTGCTAAGTGAGCAGTGTGCTGGGTGATGTTATCCATCACCACTAGTATGTGCTCATGTTCTTTAATTCCTACCAAAGACAAGAAGTTTAATGACATTAGCATCAAAGACTTGTTGCCATGTTTTCTAAGTGACAACTTTCCTCTGAACACAGCAAGGTAAGTCTTGGCCTTTTATTTAGTATTAAATCTTCTGGAAATCTGAGCCAATAATTTCCCATTATGAACCAAGAATTTTCTCTTGCTCCATGTATCTAAAATCATAAAAGAGGGTTTATATGGTAATACACGAATGGGCTTTGGACAATATTAGTCTTCTCATAGCCCAGTTGGTGTGATCCTCTGTCCTCCTACAGCTTCTACAATGTTGTAAGCCAATACTCAGAATAGTCTAGAAATGATCCCAAATAAGTGTCAAAATACTGAAAATATTGCCTATGTTTGGATATAACAAGGCTCTGGTATTTACCTTCTTGATAATATTCATAACTTCCTCAGAAAATTCCAAATGTACTGACTTGACTATTAGAAATAACACTTCTTACTCATTTCACAGAGGGAAGATCTACTTTTTCACAAGCTATTGGTACATTTTCTTTATAAAACTAAAATATAATTGTCATTTGAGTTCCACAGCATAGCACTTTATCACATCAAATTTCACTACTGCTGCCACACAGGGTCTTGTGATTCTAAATTCAAAGGACTATGAAAAAAGAAGGGACTTACTTTTTAGAAGTCTGAAATAGCTTGTCCTGTATTTTCTAATGCCTATCTCAGGGACTTTAGTTTCTGGAAAACTATTTCCACATTACTCTTTGAAGTATATAATTTCATCCATAGTTGTAGCAAAATACTTCCTAGCCCTTTCAGATATACTTTTTCTATACAGTTGTCAAAGTAAGTAGCCTTGACCTTTGAATTTAGGCCAAGACGTTAAAATGTGAACTCCTTGAGGGCAAGGAGTGTAATTTTTTTTCTTTGTGTTCTTTGTGTTAGTGCAAAGGGTGGTAACTAGTAAGTTCTTAATAAATGCTTGTTGACTGATAACTGATTAATATTCATGAATCTAGCTAAATTCATAAATCTGGTCTGGGTCTTAGAGATAAGAGGAGTAGATAATAAAATGTTCTATCTATAAGGGTCAGAACCAATGGAGGAATTAGGCTGATGCTTCCCATCATATATAGTTGTTTATAAAGTGTATTAGTGCTCATAGGAAACATCATGTATCTTCTACTGAGATGAATCAGATTAATATTATAAGAATAGCAAAAATTGGGAATCAGATCCATCATCAATCTGGACAGAGAGGCTATGATGTACTGCTGCAAAAAGTATACACCCAAATGATCTCCTTAATTAAGATGAGGCAGTTACTTATGTTCACTAAAGTTCAACATGCTAAACAGAACATCCACATATTTCTCAAACTGCCACCAGTTGGAAGAGTAATCATATCAGCTGTCCTTACCAATGTCCATATTTGGGATATGGCATTGCAAAATATGGCAAATCCACTACTATAGATTAAAATTTTTACAAAATATGTACTTATTCCTTATGCCACTCTTCCCCCTTATGTTTTTATTTCTGATCATAGCACCCATTTTACTTTAAAGTAGTTTCAAGATTGGGCAGACAACAATCACATTGATGGTATTTTCCATTTCCTGTATGCATTTGTTTATGTTGAATGCTGAAAAGAATTCTTAAAACAGCATACATCTGATTATTCATCATACGTCTTTTTATTAAGGTTGGATCTCCCCTCATAGAAACTGATATGTGTGAAGAGTTGACACTATCCTAGAAAGCTGAGAGCTTGACTTCAGTGGTTTCTTGGATTCAGTCTCTAGTAATTACTTTAAAAAGGACAGATTAATTATAAACAGTCTCCAATCAATCCTTTCTAGTCCTTCTTTATTTTATATTCTATACAGAAATACCCAGTCCTTGTGGATTTTACTTCTTCTCCGACATGATTTGTATAAATTCTTACTAAAAAGTTTTAGGATGCCAAGGGAAGGAATTGGTGAGAAGTGCTTTGCTTTCTAATGATTTAAGGGAGAAAAATAGATTTTTCATAATAATAGTAAATATGTAGTTACCTAAAAGATAAAAGATCTTTTAATGGACTTGATAGCAATCTTGAGTCCCTAAATGAAGACGAGTGAGGAGTCTTCACTTAGCCTCTGCAAAAAGACTAGGACAACCTTTTGGGTGAGATGCTAAAAGTACATCTTTGGTACTAATGGGATTTAAGGGGGAACCTCAAAAATGTAGGGATTCCAGACTAGCACCTCAAGGTGTCTCAAAAGAATTTGCAGGCTCGGACCCATCTCCAAGTCAAGGAGAAAAGCTTATTATAATTTTAATGGCCACTAGAGAGGGCTAAATTCCAAAAGAAGTTAGCAAAGAACCAGAAACAAGAAGGTAAATTTATAGGAAAAAGTTAGAGACCAGATAGATGCTTCATGTCACCAATATGCTGATTTTATGGCTTAGAGGTGGAGTTGAGCAGTGATCTGGTACTGACTTCATAATGCATACCCATAATTCTCTAGACAGAGCTCACAAGGTATGTGATAGGGACAGGGGAAAGGAATGGTAGGACACTTTCCCGAGGTGTGTTTTTAGGCCTGAAACATCAGTAGGTCAAATGGCAGGCATCCAATTTTGTCCTGCCCCTGAGTTAACTTTAAGTACCTCATTATTGTTACTCATTAATTTCAGAAACCCCACTATCACTGACCAACAAACTATTATATGACAGCCAACAATATTTATGGGCTCAGCATCCTGGTCTTATAAATTGGAGCAAAATAACCTAAGGGAAAAATATGTCATTTCTAACTATCACTCCCAAGGCGAGGTGGCCCTGGGATTATTTCTACACCCATCCTAAGGGCTGCACCACAATCAGTACTATCATTTGTACCATCTCCTAGATGAGCCTTCCAAAGTTGTTTTGTTTTTTTCTGAAGGGCAGGAAACCCTGAATAATTGGCATTACAAGTGAAATAAGGAGAGGATACACATTTATTTTAGATAAACTAGAATGAATTTTTCATTAAAAAGGGTAGGGAACTATCCTCCAGATTTGGTTGGATCAAAGGAATATAAAAAGGGGAGTATTGTTGTTTCTGAGGTTTGACAGAGTTCCTACTGTCCTTATTGCCCTGGTAAATGTGAAGGCAGAGTAGAGCAGTGTCTACTTTTAGTTATATCTTCAGTAATAAGTCAAGTAATTTTTATTGCATCTTATGGTTGATAAGCATTATATTGCTTTTTAATCCCTACTTTGAGTCCTAAAACTGAGTTAAGCCTGGTCCAGAATATAAAAGACAGTTAGTTGGGGAGGGGAATAGAAAGAGATATATTCAGAAATGAAATAGATGTAAAAACAAAAGAGATCAATAAAAGTTAACAATTAAAAAAATATATATGGCTCAATCAGCCACTACTCATTTCAACTGTTTACAGAGAAGACGTTCATACAGGACAAGATGTTAAATACTGAAAAAAGGTAAGCAAAGATGAAAGAGAAACAAATATCCTGATTTTCCAAAAAAAAAAAAAAATTTGTCACTCTATTATGATATTATCAAACAATATTTAAAGACAACACTATGTAAGGCATGCCAATATTGTCTTAAAAGTGAGCTTGACTTTAATTCCAAAGAAATTCTAAAATGGATCATTCAAAAGACAATTAGAAGCACTGAGAAAAGAGTTGCATGGCTTCATCAAGAATAGATCAAATCAGGAAAAGATAATGATCAATGATGAAATGAATATGAGAAAACTAAACTCATTTCTTGTTTACAAAGTTATTAAACAGATAATCAGGAGAAATATATGTGTTATATATATATGTATATATATGTATACACACACACATGCACATATTTATACACATATACAAACATAAATTTCAACAAAGCACTAAAGTATTCCATAATACTTTTATAGAGAGGATAAAGATATGAACCAGACAATAATTTGATGGATTTTAGAGGGTTTGAATTGGCCAGTTTTGAACTTGGTTTCCAGGAATGCTTTAGCCTTGTGTTAAATTAATTTTATCAATTCCTCAGTGAAGGGAGAAGTCAAAAAATGCCATAACTACTGTCTCAAGATGGAAGAGAACTTCCAGAATGCACCAAAATTGGGACAATATATAATTCTATTAGACCATATTTTACATAATTATAACTTTTAATAGTACAAATTCAGATACATATAAACATGTCAAAGTATTCATTATTCATATTAACTTGTATCTAGATCTAAACAATGATTAAAGTTGTAATTGGATTCAATCTATCTGAATTCTACCAAGACAATTTCTTCTCCATATAAAAGGGAAGAAGAGGGGATTGCAGTTAACATGATAATTATACTTAAATCCCACTCCAATGTTATAAAACCTGGCTGTAGTATCTGTTTGACCTACTGTGCATTTATAATGTTTATTCCATAAAATTAATTGTCTATTGTAAACATTTAATAATCTTGGGTGCCTTGTTATCCTGTATGCCTAGGACCTAAGAAATAAAGGGGTATAGGCAATATGGCATTTATGGTGTGGGACAGATCAGGATAAAAGGCAGGATTGGTCAATTGAGTCCTTACAATTCACTTGAAATGACAAGAGTATAAGGAGCAAATAATAGAGATAATTAAATATTCCAGTCTTAAAGAGAGTGTGAAGGAGTATGTGTTTTGCTTTTCCTTTAGCAATACTGAAAAAATTCTTCATTCATATTCTTCGCAGAATTACTGGGTCCATAACCATTGGATGGCTGAAAGAAAAATCACATATCTGGTGGGCTTTTTAAAAAGCAAGGTGTATTCTTAATAAAGTCAGTCATGGGAGTCATCCCAGTCAGTGGAGAAAACCAATTCTTAGAAAAGCTTTGAGCAATGTTTGGCAAGGGGAGAGGAGATCTTCCTCTCTTCCTCTCTACTTCTTCCCCTTCCACAGCCTATGGTAGGCAGTATCCAATGAATCAGAGATGATCTGTGAATTAAACAAGAACAGCTGAGACAACCTAAGCTTTACATAGATGCCATACCCAGGAGAGAGTAGTATGAAGACATTATGAAAAACAATATTGAGGTTTTTCAGCATTAGATACTGAAATGCTATATCACATGTATTCCCCAGATATGTACCTCTTCATTAATATACTCTGTATATATGTCCATTCTTCCTAGTGAAATTTTATAAATTTATGAAAGAGTGGAAACTATGTGCAGATCTGAGGAGAAAATATTTTGGTATTATTTTTTAAGTTGCCATTTCTGCAAATGCCTTTGCTTTTAATTAATTGTCAGGTGGCTGACAATTAAATGTGAACCCAACAGCGGGAGAATTTGAGCCATAGTTTCAGAAGAATGAGCTTATAGAATAACTTGAACTTAAAAGTAGTAGTTCTGTGGGAGTTCAGCAAGTACAAGTTGAGGGGGCAGTCACAAAGTGAATGCCACATGCTTTATTAGATATTTGAAATAAATGCAGTCCTCTGTTTCCACTGTAACTTACAGATTCATAGAATTTATAATTAAAAGGAACTGTGGAAAATATTTTGTTCAACTCCATTTCTTTCCTTTTCACATTCAAATAAATCCTTCGGTTTCCCTGTCATTATTAGTATATCAATTATTATTCCATCCCTGATACATAACAACTTCTGACCTTTCTTCAAATAAAGCTAATTTCTTTACCTGTTTTTATACCTTCTTCAAAGTCATATCTCATACCTAACACTCACTGATTTATCATTCAGCAATACTTGTCCTCTTTTGCATCCAAAAAATTTCAGTCCATATACATCTAGCTTACCTTGATTAGTGGAGATGAGGCAACAGCATATGAGTCACTGAAATAAATAACAGGTAATGTCCAATTCAAATTCTCTTCTCAGGTCTGGTCCACTTTTAACAAAATTGTAATCAACAAACAGAATAATATAATTTAGAAAAGATTTTAGTAAAATTTTTAATAAGCATCTGGTGATGTTTAAGCATAGTGTTAAAGCAATTCTGTTTTCTTACATATTATGCTTGCAAACTGCACTCTTTAGCAGATACTATTTAGTTAGGCTTAAGTATAGTATATGGCAGCTTGCTTATCTGTCATCTAAAAACCAGCCAAATTAAGTTTAGATTCACCACAAGAGTTGATTAGGGTTGTTGTTTGTTTGTTTGTTTTTTTTAATCAGCCACAACAATTCACTATTCTATTGAGGTGCAGAGGAAGCTGAAATAAAAGTAATCTTAGGTGGACATTTTTAGAAACAAGCACAATTATTTTAGCTGAGGCTATGACTTTATCCTTGGCTTTGTCTCACTTCCCATTATAAACAGACAGATAGAACAATGGGGACACAGAGACAGGATGTACCTTCCTGGAAATCTATCAGGGCAAAACCAAAGGCAGGAATACAAACTCAATCAGGATAAAACTAAATGCCAATTCTCAAGACTACTATAGACACAAGAACTCTCAGAGTCTAAAACAAATCTCACAACAAAATCAAAGATTCCTTGTTGACATTTCCTGCTTGAGTAAGTTTGCAAAAGCAAGGAGCCAGATCTAGATCAAAACACAATTGCAAGGTCATTCTTTTTAAATGTTCTTAAATGTTCAACTGACTGCCTTCAGGAGAAAGTAGTGCCAGCTAATGACAACACTTTGGAGTCCTTTCCTTATTTGTACTTTATTTTCTGCAGATGAGTTCCAGCCTTCTCATTCCCAGCATTTTTAGTCACTTCAGCTTTGATTTATTACTAAATGTACATATGCATAGTGGATCAAGTGAGTTTTTTTTTTTTAAGTTCTTAGTACAATGTCTGAAACATAGTAAGTCCTTAAAAGAAATGCTTGTTTCCCCCCTTCCTATTATAATCAAACATCTCTTTGCTTGATGACACAATAGAGAGTATTCTTGTTCAGGCTCCAGTCAGACTAGATGACCTTTGAGTTTGTATGAATCACCTCCATGTAGAGAATCTGTATTGTTGGAGAGAGTAACTATGTGGACATAATTATATATCTTTTAAGTATAGTAATAGTAGGACTAATTCAACAAATATTGCATATGATCACAAATTAGGAGCTGGAAGAAATCCTAGAGACTATAACCCCTTTGTTTTACATGTGACCCAGAGAGGTTAAATGACTTGCTAAAGATCACACAGATAATATGTAAAAAGGTGGTAGTATTTGAATCTAGATCCTCTGACTACATTGCCAAGGATCTTATTACTGTAACATTACAAGTAGAAGACAATGGGAATACAAAGACAAAAATAAAAAATTTTCCTCTTAGAGGAACTTACGGTTTACTGAGGAAATGTAACATGTACACAAAAAAGTAAATCTAAAATATATACAATGTAATACAAAATCACTTCAAGAGGGTGAGCTAGCTAACAAATGGGAAGATGAGGAGAGGCCGCATGTAGGAAGTGAGCTGTGCTATGAAGGAAGCTGAAAGTGGTGAGGAGGGAGTAAATTCCAGATACGGGATGCCATTTGTGCAAAGGCACCAAAGTGAGAGGTTGTGCACGAGGAACAGCTAAGCAGGCCTGCCTGTTTGACTGGACAGTCTATGAAAGGTAGGTGGGAGGCATATCGTAGAGGGCTTAAAATGACAGAGTGAAGGTTTTTCATGATTTCCTAGTGTCAACTGGCAGACATTTTAGATTTTTATGTAAGGGAATGGCATCGTCATTGTTGTTTTAAGATTATGCATTTGATACATTTCAGGATTTTATGCTAATCTTTACTTAGTATCCTCCAGCATGGGGAAAAATTGCTTTTAATAGTCCATGTAGTAGCTGAATAAAGACTTGACGTCTTACTGCATACCTGTGCACAGCAGAGTATTTAAAATGCATATTTAAGAAGAAACGTGAATCCTACCTCAAAATAGCTTACGACCCAATAGCGGGACGAGACCAAATTAGCCACCAACGTTAATGTGTGCATATGTATACCTATTTATAATTTCGAGGATGCTACGAAAAGGAGAGTAATGTTTTCAACTAGAAAATAACGAAAAAGCTGGAAAAGGAATTAAAGACCAGCTTATCCAAATCCCTCATCATTTTATATATGAAGGGAGGTCCAGACCCTTGCCCAAATTAAAGCTTAGGAGCAACGTTAGGACAAGACCTCCGACTCTGAGCTCGAGTTTTTTCCACCAGGATGGGATTGCTTTCAGCGCTCTTCATTCCTCCGCCATCCTTAATAAGTATGGCCTCCCCCTTCTTCTTTACCTCAGTCTCGTCTCTCTCACCCCAGGCGCGTAGCACACGGCCCCGCGCTCCTCCCTCCCCATAGCGTCCCCTCCCTCCGCCTTTCCTTTCAACTCGACACTCCTCTGGGCGCGACTGAATGATGCGCGGCGCGGGGCATTATGGTCTCCTGCGCGGCCGAGCCGGCGCAGAAAGGATTAGGGGGGTGGGGAGTGTAAAGAACAAGGCCGACCAAATAAACACAACGTGTGAGAGGGTGCGCGCAAGCGCGCTCAAGATAGCGAGGTGGACCGGGGTGGGGAGGGGGTGGCGCGCGGCTACGGCGAGCGGAGCGGAGCGGGGCGGGGCCGCGAGGCCTTGGCGGGGAGGAGGGGAGGTGGGAGGGGGGCGGGTTAGGGGGAGCCGGAGGAGGAGGAAGTGTCATGGCGTCGGGCCGTGGGGCTTCTTCTCGCTGGTTCTTCAGCCGGGAGCAGCTGGAGAACACGCCGAGCCGCCGCTGCGGGGTGGAGGCAGATAAGGAGCTCTCGTACCGCCAGCAGGCGGCCAACTTTATCCAAGATATGGGGCAGCGTCTCAATGTGTATCCTTTCTTTTTTATTCCTCCCCCACCCCACCTTCCACCATTCACCTCCTAATCTCCCTTCTCCCAACCTCCATCTTCCCTTCCCCCCATCCCCGTCCCCGCCACCTCCCTCATCGTCCCACCGCCGTGGCCGGCGTCTGGGGCTTGGACGTGGAGAACATGGCGCTGCAGCCGTCGGCCACGCCGAGAGGGATCAAGTAGGGGCCGGCGCTGGGGGGAGGCTGGAACGAGGGGCGCCGGGGGGCTGGTCGGAGCCGGTGAGGCCGCAAGAGGTGGGGGGGGGTGGAGAGGAAAGCTTGGGGCCCTGGGATCCCCGGCCCAGGTTGAACACTGCGTTGTGTAATCCCTTCGGATGCTCCGCGTGGCGGGAGGGGGGGGGGGGGGAAGGCCGCTTTGGAAAGCAGGGATGGGGGAGGGGGGACGGGACAGCTTCTTTGGAGGCTCCTGATCCCGGAGAAGCTTTAGCGCGGAACCGGGAAGGGGGGAGGGGGCGGGGAAGGGAGGGTCTGGGGAGACTGTTGAAGGAAGAGGCCGGTGGATGGAGCTTTGAAAGACTTCCCTCCGAAGGCCTCCCCCACCCCCCACCCCCCGAGCATCCAGCTGGCTGGACTGGAGGAGACAGGGCGGCTCGGACTCCATGTGCTGTGGAACGCACCGAGCCTAGGCTTTATGTTCTTGGGGCGGCTTTGAAGTGCTCAGATTTTTGAAGGAAATATCACTCATTTAGTTAGAAATCCTCGTAGGAGGTTTGGCGAGCTGGCCTACTCTGAAAAGCTTCATATTTCTTTTCCTCCCATCTCACTCCTCCCCTTAACAATTTTAAGGCCCTCTCCTATCAGTTTTCCATTTTAGTTTTTTTTTTTCCTTGAATGAGATGATTTGGAAAAGAGCACTGAAGTACTTCAAAGAAAGCTGGGGCCAACACCCGAGTATTAATTTTGTGAATTATGTTTTAAGAAAAAAAATTAGATTTTTTTCGCCTTTAAAACGTTTATTTCCTAAACACTACTTTCCAGCTCTCAACTTACAATAAATACTGCAATTGTTTACATGCACAGGTTTTATATGCACCATTCTTTCACCAAGTTTAACAGAAATGTAAGTACACTTTTTTAAACAGCATTTGACCATATGTTCAAAGTAGTTAAACTTTCAATTATTTTATAATAGAGAAAGAGTCTGTCAGTGCTTTGTTTTACTATGATCTGGGTATTAATAGTAAATTTATATTTGCAACTCATGCTTATATTTTGTTTCAAATGATCTGATCCTGCTTTCATGTAAATATGTAGAATAGTAATCTTTATCCGTAATACTACCTACGTCTTAGAAAATCGTATAATTAGGGTTACTTACTTGGCAGCAATACTTTTTTAAAAAAAAATACTTTAAATTTTATATTTAAATATTTCAGTAAAATACAAAGTTTGTTTAGACAAGCCAGAAATATATGTAAGTAGTTCTTAGGAGATTTTGTCCTATCAATTCTTTGTTATATTGACCTTGTAATTGATTTTGAAACTGACCATTTGTTTTTTAAAGGGGGGAGTAAAAGTTGAGGAATATTAATTTGCAAAAGGTCAGTATCTTTGTAATTCATGTCTGGTAAACAAAGGATGCCAAAATTTCATTTGCTACTGGGGGACTTATTACCTTTATAAATACTGGTCAACCAAATGACAAATCTTGCTTCAAACATATCTCACAGGTAAATTATGGAACTGTAGGGATATAAACATTTTCTAGTTCACTTTTCCATGTAACATTAGAGCTTAATTTCTAAAAATATATATTTTTTTATAATTTATGAAAATTTTTCTATATAAATTATATTAGGCACTCTAACAAAAAATGCTAACAATGCATGTTCTTTATAATGAAGAAAGTTGCCTATCTTTAGATGGAATTTTGCACTAGCCATATTCTGCCCTGCCCTCATTTTTAGTTATTTTATTCAACCACAGCTTTATAAAGAATGTTGTTCTAACAATAAGGATATATCATAAAGGGCTTGATCATCATCAGTGGATGATCCAAAATAGTTAATCAAAATAACTCTTTAAAAAGGTATTAGTACACTTTTTGTAATAAATGAAAAGGCATATTTAAATTAATTTTAGCAATGTTTAACATTCCCATTTATAAGTTAGTCCTCTGATCCTTAGTATATTCTATTTATTTTGCATAATTCTAATATGAATATTTTCTAGTGGACCACCCCCACTTGCATTTTTCTATTATACATCTTTTTCCTTTCTCTGGTATGTTCCCTTTCTTTCTAATCAATCTCATCAGTCTTCATATAGTTCATATAGTTTTAGTCTAGTGGGTTTGAATTAGTGGTAGAGGTAAAGTTAAAGGTGACAGCCTTTAGGTTAGGAATTGCTTGATTTAAAACATACCACACAGGCTGTGGAGACAAATTATAGGAAGAAGCCAGTTTTGTAATCTCCTACCCCATACCACCCTATGAAGTTTTCCAGTAACAGATTTTAATACAAAAAGCAAAGCAAAAACTTAATTCAGAAAATAAATGATCTACAGTCACACAGAGAATTTTCACACACTTTACAAACTACAGTTTTGATTAATAATAGCTCATAGGATTTTTCAGAGTCACTTTTCTGAAAGTTTTGATATTTTGATATCGAGTGTCTTTAAGTCTACCTACGTTAGCAATTTGTCAAATCTGGTGTCAAGATTCAAAGCTTTGTCCATTTCAGAAATCTTTTGTGCAATGGTTGAAAGTACTAGCTACTTTCGTTGTATTTTTCAGTCTTTATTTAAATGATATCAAATTGCAAATCTAGTGTATCTGACTTGTCCTCACGAATCAAAACAACTTTTTGAAACTTTGTGTGTTAATGTAAACTCTAAAGTGTTATTCATTTTTTATTTTACAAAGTGTTAAAAGATTGTACAATACAACCTTAATATAAGAACCTAATCAGTTACAGAAATTTCTTACATTTGCTGTCATATAACATCAAAAATGGTTTTAATATTTATGTTGATGCCCTAGCATCAAATGTACAACTTTACTCTTTTATCTTTTTTTTTTCTATTCTTTTAGGGTGAAGGGGGTGGTCTCAAATTGAATGTGAGTCACTTTTAAATTCATACTCCCCCAAATCATCAGGAAATTTTTGCTCAATAATAGGGTTTTAATTGAAGAGTATAACTAAATTTAGGAAATTATAATTCCTTAGGATATCTAGCTAAATGAAAAACTATTCCTTTTAATAAAAAAACAAACAATATAGAATGTTACAATAGTAATGACAGGTTTAAAGCATACCCAATGAGAAACTTTATATTTAAACATAATGTATTTATGGCATGCGATATTTCCATTTAAAATCTATTAGCATAAAATTAAAAGTTAACACAACAGGGAAGTGTGATGTTATGTTCTGTTGAAAAGTGGATTTGAATAAAAAAACAAACATGGATATCTTTGTCCCTGAAGATGATTTTCAGAGAAAGAAGGCAGATCCTATAGTCTTTGACTTTTCTTGCTTCAATTCTGGATTAAAAGTGGCCAGAAGATATGGGAACTACTTCCTAGTAACTCTTACTTCTCCCCTTCCTAAGATTCTTCATTAATGCAACATTGTATCTTTGTGGTATTCTCTACAACCCAGCAATTTTTTCTTTGCCTTGAACATACTGTTGAATTATATTGAGGATTTTATTTGGAAGGTTAAATCACCTTGAAAGCTAAATGACATGAATCAAGTACCTTATGATTAAGTGTTTCCTTTTACCCAAGAGGAAAAGCCGGTCAACCTCATTCTATTTTTCAGGGTTTTTTTTTTCCTAATTGGAATTGGGAATATAAGAATAGCCATACTAGGTCAGACTAGTATGGATTTGCTTAGCCCAGTATTCTATTGCTACCAGTAATTACAGAAAGACAAAAGTGTTTTTCCCTATTGGGAAAACGTAACTTAAAAATTAGCTGTATCCTAGTTTCTTGTAATAGACATTTATGTGGCATTCACTAATAATGAATCCAGACCCTTTTTTAAATGCATTGAAATTTAGCATGATTATTATTTTGGATAGGTGCATTTATCCATGACTGATAAACTTTCCTTGTTAGTGAGGATTATTTTTTTTAAAAATTGTGTATACTTCTCAATACTTGGTTTAGAGCCTGGAATGTAGTAGATATTCATGTTTGTTAAATGAATTAGTAGTTTCTTGTCTTTGTTTTGAACTTGCTTCACTCCCATTTCAAAGATATCTTTTTGTACTATCATCCTAGTATTGCTGGATTTAATATACAAGTTTGTGCTCACTTTATCCAGTCATTTTAAGATTGTTCTCACTTTATCCAGTCATTTTAAGATTCTATAGCTTTCCATCTCATCCCTTCTTATTTTTTTAGTTGTATACATTGAAGAACTCCTATTCTTTAGCCTCTCCATACAACAGTCCTACTTTTCCCTCCAACTCCCACTTCCCACCCCGAATCCTCTGTTTATTTTAGTTGTCTTTCCTTGGATCTTCCTTGGCCCGTCTAATTACCACAACTCAAGGAATACATAATGGAATGAGAGTACTACACACAGTAGGCCTGATGTGGATACACTAGTTTTACAAAGGTAGGATAATGTTGTGTTTTTTTTCCTGTATTTTCAACCTTTTAAAAATGCCTGATCTTTTTGTCAGCTCTCAGTAGACAATTTACAAAGATTCTCTAGGTCCCTTTCCTGGGTGTTTGCTGAGAATCCAATATTTTTGTACCACTTACTTTGATCTCTTTCACTTAATTTTTAGTAATGTATCCCATGTATTTGGTGCTTTGGTAGAAGAGTTTGTTATCTGAAAATTGGGAACTTTACTATACACTAACTACTAAAGTTATTTGGAATTAACTATTATAGTTCTCTTTTATCTCAATATTCTTTTAACCATCTCAAACACTAGTAAACTTTTTAGGCCTGATATCCCTTTGCCTAGAACTATAGTAAAAACAAAAATTGGGAGATTTCCCTCAGTTGTTTTTAATAATTCTGTCTTTTAGTTTGACGTCTACTAGCTAACCAGGAATGGAAATTGTATTCCAGATTCACCTGTCTATTTCCCCTGGGCACTATTAGCTGCCTTTCTCATGAACAAGGGTCACATTTGTAATCTGGCACTTCTGATCTTGTTAATTAAGGGTTTGGGACTATCCTTTCTAATGTATTTAATGCTTTTAAGTAATTTTGTACCTAAAATAAAGTGGTAATTGTTAGCTTAATGTCTAACAGTAATTTGATGTGATTTCAGTGCTTTATGCTGAGAACATACCAAGTTTTAAACATTACTTTTGTATTTTTTCCCTGAATAGGTACTATTATCTGTTTGAACTTGGTGTCATTTTAGATTTCTAAAAAAGATTTATTCTTTGTCATTTTACCCAGACATTATTTATCAATATAACATGAAACAGATTATTAAATCATAGACTATTAGTGCTGAGAAGAAACTTAGAAATCATCTAGATCAGTGGTGTCAAACTCATATAGAAATAGCCTGCAGGCTGCATATTGATTTAGACAATCACAAATTAATGTTCTATTCTATTTTTGCCTTATTAAGTATTTCCCAGTTACATTTTAGTCTTCTTGTGCTAAGAAATTCTGAGATTTGAGTTTGACGTTTCTGATCTAGTCCATACGCTCTCTTCCCCCTTTTTTATTTAAATTTTATACATACACATACACACACACACACACACACACACACACACACACACACACACGAGGAAACTGAAGTCAAGAGAGTGACATGGTCACAAAGTGAATTGGTGGTCCACTTGGAAATAGAAACGAGGTCTCCTGAACTGGCCAAATATTAATTTATTTTGTTTTTGTTGAGCCATTTTGACTTTTTTATTTATTTCATTCCTGGCTCACTGATAAAAGGCAAAGTAAGGCAATTTCATTTTTAATAGAAAGAGTCAGAAATTTTGAGTTAGAAGGGACTCTAGAGATTAGCATCTTATCTAATCCCCTCAATCCATGGATGAGAAATCAGACACAAAGAGGTGATGATTTGCCCAAAGTCCTAGCTAGTTAAAATAGTAGATCTGGGGGTCAGATACAGATTCTCAGTTTCTAAATCCAATACTCTTTTTTAACTGTGCTATATATACTACGTTAAATTTTATTGTTTCAAGATATCTTTTAAACTTCTTTCCTGCCATCATAAATATCTTTGAAAATAATTTAAGATGTAGGAACAACTTAATAAACATTAAATGTCTACTTTCTATAAGACATTGTGCTAAATAGATTTAATTTTGAGATGTTTTTGCTTGCTTTCCAAATTTGTTGTTAAGTTAAACCAGCCTTTGCAAATTTACAGTTGAATAAGATTTAGTCATCAGAATTCTTAATAGTGCTGTAGAAATTGGGGGTCACAAGCTTTATTAACTTACAAAATTCTTACTAGCTATCTGAAGTTGATAAAGCTAAGAACTTTTAAGTATCTTTCCTTTAAATTGGTTTACATGAAGGAATTTTTTTTCTAGCTAAATTTATTGCAAAAATGTCAAAACAAGGAGTAAAAACGAAAAGTAGGACTATATTCTTTTACTTTTGCATAAATATATATTTAATTCCAAAGTAACAAGCTGACATCAGGGATATGCCCTACTTGTGAAAAAGCAGTCTTTTGCTAATTTATACTTACACAGTGTACAATACTTTTATAGCATTCATTATAGAAATATAACTCTTAAGATTTATAAAGTGCATTATGCTTATGGCAACCCTGTAGAATCGAGAACTTGTCTGTGAATGAGGTTTAAAAGCAAGTTTACTAAAATGTATGTAGGACAGAAGAAGGAACGGCATTAGCTAAAAGCTAAATTAGTAGCTAATAGAATTGCTCATCAGCAGTGACAAAGAAAATTTGGTTTTAAAGTAAGATTTACAGACTTAGCATACTTTCATCATAAAAACTAAAAACTCTGAGGACCTTATTATCACTCTCAGACATGGTCTTGCACATAACAAAATGCTTACACTCTATTGGGAGATATGAAAAATATGAGTAAAATTACCAGAAGTTAAACAGCAGAATTTGTGTTGTCCTTCAAAGCTTTCACCTTGAAATACACTTAATTAAATGATGTTATCACTGTCTTAAAAAAAAAAATTATCTTAAATTTCTTACATTTGCTATATAAGCAAATTAGTATTGTCACTTTATTCATATCTCATAAACTCAAACTAAAATTATTGTCATTCCTTTTACTCAGTGGATTTAACTCTGACTTGTAACTTTTCAAAATGTATGTAGCATATCAACTACATTCAAATATTTGTTGCGATTTTTTTGTTCCAGAAACTCCATATTCTATTGCAATAGCCAATACCTTGATCTCTTCTAGAGTTTGTTAAGGGATGGATAAATGCGTCCAAACAGACTCATAATGTTTAGGAAATAATGTATGTTTAACTTGGGTGATTACTGTAAATTTTATATTAGCTACAATGTTAAATGTGGTAAGCACAAGCTATCCAATTAAATGTATGACATGAAGGTCTTTTCCTAGTTGCTTCTACCTAAAATGAAAGGGACTCAGTCTATGATAACTTCTCTTTGCTTGGTATTGTGATTTAAAAAAAAAAAACAAAACAACTTTACCTTTCTTCAATAGTGACTTTGCAGTAATTAACATTTATGTAATGCTTTACATTTGCAGAATACTTACCTTTGCAATTAGTAGTTTGTTTAGAAAGTAACAATTGGTGGCTAAACGAAAATTGCCCATGATCACATAGCTAGTAAGTATCTGGGGCAATATTGAAACCCAAGTCTCCTGATTTCCCATAAAGAAATCTACTTATTGTACTCTGTTGCTTATGTGACCTCCTTTTTAGTTATAAATTAACCGTACTTTAAAGGTCATTTTGTAGTACTTTTATAACAGTGATAGTGTACATATTGATAGCTCTTTCCTTTGAATAAAGGATTTTTTTTTAGCCTTTCCACATAATCCCAGTCAGTGTCCATGTGTTTATTTAAGTTAAGAATGTAAGCTGAGATTATTGAACAGAATTTTTTTTTTGCACAGACATTAAATTCTATATGGAGATAAAACTTTAAACTGAGGCTTTGGTTGGTTTTTATGCCAAACTGAACTGATATTATGGTGAGTTAAATTGAATGGTGTCAGATTCCTATCACAAATTTAATAAATTACTAAAAAATAATATAGATATGTAGTTGCTCAGTGTTGTTTCTACCCCAAACATCATAATTCAAAGTCATGATATTTATGAATTTTATTACATACTAAATATCTAGGAAAATCACCTAAAACCCACCCGTTTTGCCATGATTAAATAGTAAAGATATGTACTAGTATAGAAAAATAAGTAATTTTTTGTCTACCATGAAAGACAATAATGAAAATGTTAACATTCTAAATAGTTGGTATTCATCATTTAAGAAAGTGATAGTCCTACTTTAAATGACAGTAATTCCTTATTTGGGTGAAGAATGAGTCCTTGGACCAATTTTAATTTGAGAAAACACATGAGAATTGAGACAACAGGCTTGTTCCTTTCCATTCTGTAAACAAACAAGAAAGGAAAGTCAAAACTAAATTGTCATGGACATGAAAAAGCTTGGAAGAAAAAAGGCAAAAGATTTTATAATTTCTTTTCCAATCCTCCCTCAATCTGAAGAGAAAAATTTTTTGGAAAAACTTATATTCCCAATACCCATATGACTAAACACTCTATCTCCTTATAGTTGCATGATTCAGTATTCGTACTTTTTTCATTTGAACTTTGGAGTCAGTTGCTTGTTTAAACAAATTGGATTCGAGCTGCTGTGAATATAATGCATTTCTTGTCCTTCTAATTTGTGTTTACTTTAATCTTTGTTCTAAGCAGCCAGTTTTACTGTATGTAGGCTACCACTTCTACATCTGTAACTAGTCACTTTTCTGTTGCGATTTATTATGATTTTACAGCATGCGGCATGACTAATACCTTTTAGCTATCTTCTTGAAAAAAGTAGTTGTCATTAAACAGTAGTGAGATTTCAAAATAATCTTTAAGTCTGGCTTTTTATTTCTTGATCCCAAGTCAAGCAATCTTTTCTCATCAGCAACATTAATGGAACCATGAATCAAGATGAGTAAGGAAGAGTGGTTATCAGAAATGATATAATTTTAAAATTTGGTGGGGGACATTCTTCAAGTTCTATCAATATAGGGAAAAGTTGAAAAGAAAGGAAAAAGATGCTGCATTAACCAAAAAAGACGACCCTATAAAATTTTGGTTCCTGCTTTTATCAAAGGCATCCTCAAAGAAAACCATAAGAAAAACAGGTAATTTCTATACTGGATTACATTTTTAGGGTCCAACGACTATTTGAAAATATAGAGAATGTGCTGCTACCATTGTATTTGTTGTTTAATTAAGTCTTTGACTTAGAGCCTGATTGAAGGCACTTCTCAAAAAAGTTCTATTATATATTTTTAAATTATATATTATATATAGTTATACATATTATAGTTATATAAAAATCAAAATTTTATAAATTAAAAATTATATATGATTTTTATAAAATTTATAGCAGTTTTCAAACAAAACTTTAATCAGTGGCCCACTGAGTACATCAAGAGGGTTATGTTTAGTAGGGAAATTCACACTCAAGAGATGCTTGCTAATCCACAGAAAGTATTTTAACAAAGTTCAAACTAAAAAAATTTTTCATTGATGGTAAGATTCTTCTTGGAAATGATAAGATAGTATTATGTTAATTACATCAAATTTTAGAATACTACAAACCTCTTAATGTAATTCATGCTAGAAAGAGTGAAAATTATATATTGCTTTGATTATGAGCAGCTGTTTTAATAGATTTGTCAAGTTGTTTTTCTTTAAATGATACAGGTAGATGAGTTGAAGTAAAATTGAGAGGGGTAAGAGAAAGTTAATATCTGACATTTCCACAGTGTTTTTTAAGATTTGCAAAATGCTTCACTTTATTTTGATCTTGCCAATCACCTTGTGAAATAGATAGTACTGGCTTTATCTTCATTTTGCCAATAAGGAAACTTGAGGTTCAAAAAAAGAGGTTTATATGATTTGCACATTCTCATAGGGCAGTAAGGTGATACAGTGAATAGAATGCTGGACCTGCAGTTAGGATTACCTGAGTTCAGATCTAGCCTTACTCTCATGTTTAAAAACTGAATGATTCCTTTTTCAGGAAAAAAATACAAATATTTTTGATATTTAAGGTTTTATATACCATAACAAGGGACAGCAAGGTAGTTAGTATTGGATCTGGAGGAAGGAAAGCTAGAGTTCAAGTATAACTTAAGAGACTTTACTAGTTGCCTGACCCTGGACAACTCACTTGACCTTTTTTGCCTCAGTTTCCTTATTTGTAAAATGATTTGGAGAAGGAAAGGCAAACTACTCCAGTACCTTTGCCAAGAAAACCTGATATGGGATCAGTGCAGGACACAATGAAAATGACACCATGTTTATATATTTAATTTCAAAGGCAATAGTTGGATTTAATTGTTCTTCACCCAAATTCAATCCTCTTTACTCTATACCATATTGCACCTCATCAAGTTGGATTGTATTTGAAAAAATAAGTGATGATAGTTTCTGTGGCACATCACCAATGTATAGCTCACCATCTTTTTTATATCAATACTTGGCTTATGTTTTCTGTATGCCCACAAATCTTGGAATGTCATGATCTCAAAATATATAGAATAACAAATAGCCCAACGATTATGATAGTGTACTGTAATATGTTACCATAAAATCCCAGATAATATGATTTAGAACAGAGATGTCAAATTCCCTAATGTGGCCCAAACCAGATTAAAATTTAATTTGGATCTTTAACAAGGTGAATGAAAATACAGTAGTCTAGATAATATTAATTTGTAGTTTGCTAATAAGTCAATTTTAGCTTTTTGAGTTTGATACCACTAATTTAGAACAGGGATTGACTTTAGATACCCATTTTGGACCCTTTATTCTTTATAGGAAACTCAAATCCCAAAGCAGGGAAAATGACTTGCTTAAGACAATACAGTTAATAACAGAATTGGAATTTGAATACATAGTCCTCTGATTCCCAGATTGTCCTTCATGTCTATAATGCATTCACTCTGACTCTTGGTAGAATATCTGGCCTTCTTCAAAGCCGACTTCAGATACTATAAGGTTTTTTCTTAACCACGTTCCCCCAATTGCTATTTCCTTTTTCCTCCAATTAATTTAAATTTACTTTATATCTATTTATGTGAGGGTGTTGTTTCTGCTTTTAGGTGATCTACGGGAAGAGAATGCTTCAGGGGTTTTAGTTTTTTGTTATTCGTCCAATCCCCAGACATTGCAGACATTGTGTAGTACCTCCACTATGATGAGCATTTAATAAATGCTTGCTTGATTAAAGAACATTTTTTAACATATGTATAAGTAGTATGAACAGTAAGATGAGAATAAGTAGTCAGAGATTCTTCCTCAAGTTAAGATCCTTCATGAAAAATGAACAAAACAAGGATCTGATGGAAAGGTATAAAGAAGTTGAAATTTGCATTAGTAGAGGATATATTTCACACTGGTGATATTATGAACATTTCCCAAGATGTCTTCTGATTTAGTTAAGCATTATTAATGTGGAACTGTTTTGCTTTTTCAGACTAACACAACAGCCGTGAGCATTTTCTAACATTCTCTTGAAACAGATTTGCCTATATTTTGTATATTTACTTGTATTCCTGTTATATCCTCTGCTCATTGGAATTAAGCTGGGCCAATAATAGTATCGTAGAGAAGGTGCTGTACTTAGATAGTTATGGCCTAATGAGCCTACCATTTAATTTGTATGACCCTGAGTAAGGAACTTTTGGGGGCCTATGTCTTCATCAATAAAAGAGAATTATATGTAATCCTGTGACACTTTTTTTGGGCAGGGAGGAGGGAGAGGAGATCTTTAGTCTCCCAGCATGTAACATTATGCTTATTAGTACTTAGGCACATGGAATCATAGATACAAATCTGTAGAGAGGTTTCCTGGTCCAACTTTCTCATTTATACAGATAAAGAAACTGAGACACAGAGGTTAAGTGACTTGTTCAAGGTCATACTGGTTTTTAATGGCAAAGCCAGGAATTAACCCAAACTCATGAAAGTTATATTTGATTTATGTTTTAGCATGTGTCTTTTTTTTTTTTTTAGTATATGAATCATCATTACCAAGTTTTTACTTGGAAATTAAGGTAGTTAACTATTCCAATTGGTGATATTGTAATGTCATGATACAGGTAGCCATACTGTTTCTATGCCCTGGCTGAAAAGCTCATGTTAACAATTATTAGCTAATAAGGATCTACTAAAGTTTGAACAAGAAGTTTTGTAATAGATCTATGCCCATGCATTTAATAAAGCTTTTTATAAAGGTGTCTTTTTATAATTTAGTTGTGGTACCTGAATTATCAGTTGTTTTTTGATATTGCTCTTTCTACTCTTCTTGGTACCAAAGAATCACAGTTAGTTAAAACCACTTGGCACAGGAATTACATTTTGACTTCAGAACCAATATTCTAATATCAGTAGTCACCATCTTCTGAAAAGGAGCTGTTTTATTCTCTATTATTAAGGAACAAGATTGGTCATTACAATTACTCAGTTTGTTTTTCCTCTAGTAGTTAAAAAAAAAATTAGAGTTTAGTCATTTTGTGTTTGGATTGTTTTCTTGGTTCTACTTGTTTCACTCTGCATTAGTTTTATACTTCTCAAGTTTCTTTGAATTTCTTTATGTGTATTTCTTCTTTTGGGGAAGAGGGCGCAGTTAGAGTAGGGGTAAGTAACTTGCCCAAGGTCACACAGTTAGAAAGGTCTGAGGTACGATTTGAACTTGTGTCCTTCTGACTCCAAGGCCTGTCCTTTATCCACTATGTCAACTATTTCTTGACTTCATTATTTCTTAGATGCTATTCCATTATCTTCTTTACCATATATTTATATGGAGTATTCATTTTAATGTAAGGAATAGTTCCATTGGGATCACTTCAACCCAAATAAAGATTTATAATTTAGTTGTCATTTAACCCTGTTTGTCTCAGTTTTCTCATCTATAAAATGAGCTAGAGAATGAAATGGCAGACCACTACAGTATCTTTGCCAAGAAAACCCTAGATAGGGCTATAGAGTCATAGAGTCAGACATGACGGGAATAGGACTGAACAACCAGAGTTTATCACAAAATAAAAGGGGAAAGATATTTGTTTGGGGTAAAGTTTAAAGAAAATGAATAAAGAAATGTAGTGGAAATAGATTCTGTTTTCATTCAGACTATCAGGACTTTAAAAGATCATTTAGTCCACTCTTTTTATCTTTACAAATGAATAAACTTAAGGTCCAGAGAAGTTATCTGTCATATTTCAAATCAAATGGAGTAGTTAACCTGGAATGTAATCCTAGGTTCAGCACATTGCAAATGGGTGCCACTAGCAGACCTGAGAGATGAAGAATATGAAAGAAAGAAAATAAAAGCAGGAGTAAAGAGAAATGAAAAGCTATAAATGATAGCAATTAGTAAAAATGCCTTCAGGTACTATTGTCTCAAATGTCACTGAAAAGATAGATTCTGGAACAAATCATTGGATTTTTGGTTTTCCACATGATCAAAATTTTTTTTTTTTTTTTAACATGAAAAGAACCATTTTGAATGGCTGAAAGTGAGCACAGCTAGAGGAGCAAATATTAAACTCTTCTGTGAAAGAATTGACTACAGATACGTAATAGTTTCAGTTCTACCAGATTTAAGCATGACCATTTAAGTTGTCAGATAATAAATTTTTTTCCCAAGAAAAGTATATAGAGATACACTTTAGTACAAATATTTTGCTTTCGATTGGCTGGAGACTGTCTTTCAAGAACAAGTGATAGAAGAAAAGCTTTTTGTTTTTTCCTATTTATATGAATTCAGGTATCATTTCTACAATACATACAATTCCACATACAATTCTAATCTCTTTTGAGTTTCAGTCTTGAATATCACTACAATTCAAATTCAGCATGATCAAAACAAAATTAATTATCTTGACTCCATTCTTCCTGAAACACTTGACTCATCTTAGTTAAGTGTTCATTCCTTCCTAAGATTAAGTTGTAATTATATTTTAAATCTGTAGACATTATCAGTCTCTTGAGGAGATATTGCCATGCAGTATATATTAAATGTATATTTATTTCTGTCCCCAGTACCTAACACTGTCTTAAATACAGTATCCCATATGTGTTAGAGCAGTTTTAAGCTTCAATAACTTTAATGGTTTAAAGCTGCACCAAGTCTTTAAAATGCCTTGTGTAGTGGACATTGACATTTTTATGGAGTTAAATTGAAAATTAAGTACTACCATGTTATTAAAGATGAATCACAAGATTATTTATGAAGCCAGAACTTTTGGAAAGATTGGATCAGAATTGAGAATACTGATTGTTGTTGACAAAAAAAGGAATAATCAGAATCTTAGCAATTATTGTTTTAGTGAAATAAAAAATTAATGGTAGGAAGTGGAAGAGCTACTAATTGTGTAAATCTTAAGAGCTGAAAGGAACTCTTTTTTTTAAAAATAGGGAGTTAAGAGGCAATAGATTCTCCCTGACTAGGTTGAGGTCTTAAACAAAAGTTTATCTGACTACTTAGGATGAATTTAGTTATGGAAATTCTTGTTCATGTACAGATTTCACTAGATGGCCCCTGAGGGCCAGAGATATTAAGTGACTTGCCCACGGTCACTGAGCTAGTTAGTCATGCTGCTCCTCAAATCCAGGAGTCCATTGCTTTTTCTAGATTATCTTTGAAACATTTTTCTGTGTTTAGAATACTCTAATGAAACTATATACGTAACCTGTGAAGTACCCTCAGCTTCCTAAAGACTGGAGAAATTTGAAAAACCTGAAAATTTGAATGAATTAAGTTAATAGCAAATAAGATTTTCTTTTTCTGACTATGAATTATGATATTGAAAATTGAAGGTTGCTTTAGTAACTCCTTTGGAACCTATTTTTGATTGGCAGTACAGCCTGTTCAAAGATATATTACAAAAATGAAGCCATTTGAAACTACAGAATTTAAATTCCATTTTAAGTGAATAATACTTGAAAGAAGAGGAACAGATATATAGCTCCTGTCCAAATGAGTTTTGGGGGTAAATTGGGTAGTGGTTTCTTCAATCTCTTGAGCTGCCTGAGAAAAAAGAATATAAATGAGATCTTGTCTCAGAAGGTGGAACAACATGGGATAGGAAGGAAATACAATGTGGTATGCTAATATTTAACGTGGTGCCACATCTCTAGCTATCAAAATAGGTCCCTTTAGGTGTATCTTCAAAATGTTTTATTTCTTAATAGTTGATAATGGAAAAAGACTAAGAATAATAGTGAAACTCACCATTCAGAACTGTCAGACTTAGATTAAGCTGGTGTCTTCTATCTCCGAATTTAGCATCTAATTCCCAGTAAGTAATCTCCTGAAAGAAAGGAGTAGAGAAAATATTAAACACATTGAAAATATCTGCATGTAACAAATTGGGCTTTTTTTCCTTGTTAGAGACATCTTCACATATAAGGAAGGGGATATACTCATGATGTCACTGGTGTCATCAAAAATGGTATTGTAGAATGCCTAGCTAGCTAAGAGCCATAAAGAAGACAATTATAACCAATTAATAAAAATTGTTAATGTAAAATGCCCTAATAACGAAACGGACAAAGAAAAAGACATCTCTAGTTTGCTCTCTCTGTTCCTACAAGAAACAGGTTTTTTTAAGTCACATTCAAAATTAAAAGATCCGAAAAGAAAATTTTACTATGTCTCAGGTATTTAATAAAAAAGCAACAATACCAACAGAGTAGGTTTGAATCTAAGTCTCTAAGGAAGGCTTTCTGTCCATTATATGCCATGCTACCTCTTGCTAATAATTATTAATATAAAAGTCTCAGCAACTACTTAGTAATCTGTTCAAATAAGTATCTACTGTGTCAAGATGGGTCTTAACCCATTCAAGAGTGAATTAACATTAGGAAATAACATGGTTAATCATAACAAAAAAACAAAACAAAAACATTTGATCAGTAGTGAAGAATTTACCATTTGTTTGAATTTTTTTTTAAATTTCAGAAGCATAGGTATTGAAGAACTTTGTTATACAAACAAACAAAGACAAGGTTAGGCTCTTCCCACCATTTTTTTTTTTAATAATTACATATATCATTTAAAAAATTTTAGCTATAGCAAAAGACAGAAAAGAACATTGAGGGCATATAAACAGCAGCAAAAAAAGGCATCCTAATCTTACTTAATTACACTAACTAGACCTTAGGAAGTAGATGATGAGACATACTTCTTTCCTCTTTTCCAGAATGTTGTACATCTTGTTAGGTGTGGGTTCTCTTGGTGTTACTTCATTTTTATGTCACAAATGATCGTAAAAGAAAGGATATTTTGGGAAATGATGGTATAAAAATATAAAGCATCAATAAAACTTTTTCACAAGGTGCAATAGGATGTAATATAGACCTGGCAAAGGTTTCTGGAGATTTTATGCTTCAGCCTTTTCATTTTAGAAATGAAGAAACTGAAGTTTGAAAGATTTAGTTAGCAACTTACTAAAATGAGGACAAAAAATGTAGGACTTTTGTCACAATTCTTTTTCTCTTACTTTTGAGAGGAGGGACTTTGCCTCATTACCTTTGTGTATATTCTTTAGCCCAGAAGGGTCAAACTTGTATCAAACTAAATTAAATGTAATTGAGACATATAGGACAAAATAAAAATACAGTAGAAAATAGATTGTTTATATGTGGCTTTTAAAGCCAATACATGACCCATAAACATGTATTATGTAAAATTTAGTAGCTCCCAGTTTCTGAGTTAATACTACTGCCCTTTAACCTTAATGCAGCCTTCTTAAATTAGTTGATTTATTTTTAGTTAACAATGAAGGACTGTAGTGCAGTTATTTCTAATCAAAAATAAATGCAAAATTGTTATAAATTATATTTTCTTGATCTCATACTGATTATCTCAAATATTATTATTTAGACTTATTATAACAGTTGAATGAAAGTAACTCCAATAAAAGTAATGAAAGGGACTTTTTTTTTTTTTTTTTTTAACTCCAGGGCAATTGGGCTTAAATGACTTGCCCAGGGTCACACAGCTTGGAAGGGTTAAGTCTGTGAGATCAGATTTGAACCCAGGTCCTCCTGACTTCAGGGCTGGTGCTCTATCCACTGTACCACCTAGCAGCCCCATTAAAGGAATTTTCATGTTCAAATTATACTTCTTTTCATTATTGGTGACCATATTTCTATTCTTGAAATCCAGACTATACAGCTACTATTTTTTCTTTATACTTAAACTGTTCTTCCTTCCTGTTCTTGTTTAAGCCAAAAGCAATATAATGTGGTAGAAATTTGTGATTGTTCAATTCATTTTTGCTTCAAAAGCAATTTCTAGGAAGTGTTGTAGGAAACATGCCGTGCTTTTTTGCCCCTGCTGAAAATAGAATCCAATGTTTCCTATTCCCAGAATCATTAAAGTGTTTAAAGGTATGAGCTCAGTTAGCGAAGTGTTAAAAAAAAAATTAATAGCTATTGTCTTTTTGGTTTTTGATTGTGTGGTTGAGTAATGATGCACTATACCTAATTTCTGATATAAATCAGGCTTATTCTTTGTCTATATATTTTGTAAAGAATGTAGCCATTGTGTTTGCATTTGCTTCTCAGTAATTTCTTAGCTAAATATGAGATTAAACATAATTTAACAAATTATTTCATTATCTTTTTTGCAAAAAAAAAGTGTATGTGTATACATAGACTGTTACATATTTATATATATACACAAATAAAACAAAATGCATAAGTTTTGATGCCTTTTTCTTTTATAGTGGAATAGAAATTATTTCTGTGACATGTTAATGAGCATAATGATAAAATAAAACTACTTAAGACTTTCCCATATAGCTAAATTCTTCCATCTGAAGTAGAATTA
Source organism: Antechinus flavipes (assembly GCF_016432865.1). Lineage (NCBI taxonomy): Eukaryota > Metazoa > Chordata > Mammalia > Dasyuromorphia > Dasyuridae > Antechinus > Antechinus flavipes. The sequence goes on from NC_067400.1 coordinate 360,456,622, forward strand.
TCTTTTTATTCTTTCTTTTTTCCCCTTGCTTTGTTACTTGAATTGAAGAAGCAATATATATACAAATATATATATATACATACACTTGTCCTGTGGTCAAATACTTAAAAGAATTAGGCTGAGATAGGCAATTCCTCTGTTTCCCCAGAGACACTAGATGTTACAAATAAAGAGTTTGCTTAATTTAAAAGAAAACTAACAAAACTAAAATTAAGTTGGTCTTTTCTGCAGATAATAGCACCTACTGCATTATTCTTGGCTGCAAAAGTTGAAGAACAGCCAAGAAAACTTGAACATGTCATCAAAGTAGCACATGCCTGTCTTCATCAAGAGCTACTGTTGGACACAAAGAGTGAAGTATGTGACAGAATTCATAAAAATTGAAATTATTTCACTTCAGCACTTGACACTGATTTACCTAGATTTTTGTCAGTATTCATGACTATTAGAGCCCCTATCTTAAGTCTCTGAACTGAACTTCAGTTCACAAAATCATAAATCATTATTGATGTAGTCGTTGAGTTGTTCAATTTATATTGTTGTTTTTTGTTTGTTTTACAAAGTGCTATCACTCAACTATCAGGTAGATAACACCTAAGAATTCTAAACCATATTAAACCAGATAAAAGCTGTATTTCCCTTCCATTTCTGTGATATAAAATCTAAGCACTAAATATATAGTTTTGTATTTGGTATCCAAGAAAATTAGGCATGAGAAAAGAAGGCTATGAGTGGTATATCACATCAGTTAGTGTAGTTTGCAGTCTTAAAAATTGAACTAGTTGTCTGTCCTCAGTGTTGAAGTAAAAGAAGGATAGGGAAAGGAAATGAGAATCATTTTAGCTGTATCTTAACATTTTTCATTAACCATTAAAAGCTCTGTGGTCTGGGTGTTTTCTGACTCTTACATAGAATAATGGTGGGGAGTAATTTTTAAATTTTATATGTTTTAATTGTATTTTTTAGAAAGCTTTAATTTTAGGGGGCATGAGCCATATTAACACCACAATACATTACTTGTGACTCTTTGTGTTGATAGCTTCTCTCCCCACTTTCCCTTTAAAAGAGTTGATTTATTAACTTCATTTATCAAAATGAAAGTTGTAAAACTGAATTTAAAGTCTTTGTTAAAAACAATTTAGTTGTAGGTGTTTCAAATCATTTTTTGATTTGTATTTCTTAAATAAACTGTTCAATGGGAAGTCCAAAATCTTGTTATCCATTAGCTTATATTTAATTGATTTTGTTTCAGAAATGGGAAGATGTTTATTATCCAATACCTTAAATAAGATATAAATACATATTTTCTCTAAATTTACATATTCTTGTAAGCACTAGAGATAATTCAAAAACTTTGAATAAATTTCTTTGGGATTTTATTATAATTTAGACATTCTTTCGTGTAACCCATAATTCTAATAAAAGAAAATTGACTAATCTGTTCTTTATTAAGTAATTATCATTTATCCATGACAGGCATACCTTCAGCAGACCCAAGAACTGGTTATACTTGAAACTATAATGCTACAAACTCTGGGTATGTAGTAGGTATCATTTAAAATTTATTACTGATCTATTCATTCTCTTAAACCTCTAAAAATGAACAATTTGAGTATATATTTGGCATAACATGTTAAAAACTTAGTAGCTATAGGGTCTATTCCATATCACAAAAATGCATATTATTTTTAAAATTACACTTTGAACTTGTGGAAATGTTAGAAACATTTCTAACATTCTTTGAAAGCTTATGTAATCTCAACAAATCTTCAGATTAAACATATGGGGGTGGAAGTTTATCAAAACACATAGAAATGGTTTGACTTGATTGTATTATGATAGCCCACACCAGTGGGCCTACTTTCATGCTTCTTGATGTCATGAAGACTTGATTTCTGAAAGGCTTTTCCATCAGTCCTGACCAGAATGAAAAAGCATAAAGTATGAAAAGAAGCAGATTAATTTATAGATTATAGCACTGTATTTGGAGTCAGGAAGCCCTGGATCCAAAACTGAACTGAAACAGTTATTATCCTTGTGACCCTGAGGAGATCACTTAACCTCTTTTGCCTCAGTTTCCTCATTTGTGAAATAACAGTATTGAACAACATGACCTCTGATTTCTCTTCCATACCTTGTCAGTTGAATGATGTATTATGTCTGTCACCTAAGGATGACCCCAATTAAATTAAGAGCTCTCATTATCAAGTTATCCTGAATGTGATGAATTTTCTGGCTGTACAAGCTCTTTGAAGACTCTAATGATTACAGTCTGTGTTGTTAGAGGGGAGCACTCAAACTTAAGAAGTGATTCTTGAAATATTCAAGTTATTTCTTAAATCATTTATCTTATGTAGCAAGCTAAGAAATAATTAAAAATTACCAAAGTGGGAAAAGAAGTTATCTTATTGTTCTGGTATCTGTATTCAGAAATGGCTAAATATTTGAACATTATCGCCTTCATGTATTAGAAATGAGATATACTTACAGTTGAAAAAAAGATCACTTTATTACTAATTATTGAGAAGGAAAAGTGATTTAACTATTAACATTTTTTCACATTCCATCATTCCTGAAAAGGAAATTTCTTTAGCAGGGGAATGGATAATATTTGAAGTGGAGAACAGAACAGAAATAAATTACTTAAATGAGTATCTTTGTTTAAACAGAAATAAGATGATGCTTTCAGGTTTGTAAAATGCTATATCTATTATCTTATTTGATCTTTATAACAACTTGTAAGGTATGAGTGAGAAAATTTAGGTTAAATTTGGGTCAAACAGTTAATCAGTATATGAGGCAGGACTTAAATTCAATTCTTCCTGATTTCAAACTATTTTTTCTTTTTAATACCTAGAAAATACATAAAATCTAGAGTAAGTCTTGTATGAATGTATTTTAAATTACATCCTTTTTTTATTCTGCAGTGTGATTCAAGAGGCAATAATGATAACATTATATGCAACGTAATAATCTTGTTTACCTGGCGTTGAAAATTTGATTGTTTAAAAATTAAACCAAAACATTTGCTTGTCTGAACAGTTTGATTTGATATTTAAGAAAAGACTACTCTTCATGAAAGGCTAAAGTGCCATATTAAAAATTAATTTGAACAATATCAAGTTGATGGTGTAGTCATTCCTATTACAATTTTCTGGATTTAAATATGAATTTGAAAATCACTTTTTTACACATATCTTTGTGAATGAAATCTCTACCTTCTAAAGAAAAGCTCAGGATAAATATTGGAAGGATTGTAGGAAAATAGATATATTGATACATTATTAGTGGAACTGTGAAAGGATGTAACTATGTTAGAAAACAATTTGGATTACCAAAAAAAAATTATTAAACAGTTTTTATTGTTTTATCCTGCTCTACCATCGCGAGGCCTATACCCAAAGAAAAGAAGATTATATGTATTTATAGCCATTTTTTTCATGGTAGCAACAACAATCACCAAAAAAAAACTACAAGGAAACCTGGCAGATAAAGAGTGGTTAAATAAGTTGTGATTATTTGGTTGAGGATCAAAGAAGTAACAAATTACAGTGCTTTACAAACTTAGTGCTACCTGTCATTATTAAGTCAAGTGATGGCACAAAATAGTATTGTACTATTAGAAATGAAGAAAAAGATTATTTCAAAAATATATGAACTTTAAAACTTACGTAGTGAAATCCCAGAACAGTTAATATTATAACATCAGTATTATTAAAATGAACACTTTTTAACTTTCATAACTTGATAAAAAGTAAAAATTCAGAACTAGGAGAAAATAAATACAATAACAACACTATACAAACAAAAAACTTTGAAAGCTATAAGAATTGTGAGCATTGATCATTTGTGATTCCACAGGATTGATATGAAACCTGCTATCAATGACAAGTGATGGATTTAGGGTATAGAATGAGAGATAGTTTTGTATGCAGTCATTGATGAAATTTATTTTGCTTGACTATGCATATTTGTTTGGAGAACTTTTTTTCCCAGTGATAATTAGAGGTAGGAAGGAAAATAATAGATTTCTGTGCATTAAAAAGAAATAAAGAGTTCAGGGAAATGCTGAATGTTACATGCACTTTTAGAAGAAATATCACATGCATTATTAGTTTTACTTTTTCACAAGTGAACTATGAAGAAGTTGTAAATATAACAAAAAATATAAGAGGTCATTTTGTAAATGAATTTGGTTTTTAAATTGAAAAGTAGTTTTTTAGCAATAACCACCTTTTCTTTTTTACTTATACATTCTCTATTTTTTTACTTTTTGGGGGTTATGTTTTTGATTCTTTCAATTATTAAAACAGTACTCTGCTGAACTAGAATGAATTTTAGTAGTTTTTTATTTTTTTAATTTGGTGTAGATTGGTAGTTAGTATAGGTAGATTCCAGTGGAAAACTACCAATTTTAGATCTGTAACTTAAGTTTTAAAAGAGCTTGCAGGGGACAATGAAAGGTTAACTGAATTGATTGAAGCAAAAAGAAAGGATTCTGATATGAAGGAGTTTGTCTTTTATATCAGAAAAGCAGGTTATAACTTCAGAGTATATGGAAAGCCCACTTGATTTTTTTTTAATGTTAATGACAAGACAAATCCTTCAAGTATAATGGGTAGGATATATTATAAGTCCTTTTGGATTTTGAAAAGGCGGGACTTTTTCTCCTAACCAAGGTGGGGATGGGGGAAATAGACTTGAGGTATAATGGAAAATAACTTGTTTCATGTTAATTTATGCTGGTTAAGATGGGCATCAAAATGGTAGTTAATTTAATAAACTGTTTTCTGTTTCAGGTTTTGAGATCACCATTGAACACCCACATACAGATGTGGTGAAATGTACCCAGTTAGTGAGAGGTAAATAACCTCTGAAACCTTCTCATACAATGGTATTAAGATTTAATAATTGATTTGTGTGATTTCATTCTCATATGTGAGAATTTTATGAGGACAGGGAAAATATTTTCTAACTCTACATGGTGATTTAATGTCTGACCTAGATTTAATGGAGAATGCATAATTTCACTAGAAAATTTCAGTAGGTCTTTTGAGACTTAATGCTTATGCCAGTTCCCTCCCTTCCATAGGCCATTGCATGAACTCCATAGGTATAAGCCAGCAATATGGATAATTAAATGGAATTGTTCTCTGATTAGCCAAGAAATGCCTAATACTGTTAGAAAAATTATGGCCTATCCATATTTTCTAATTCTGTTTGATTCTTATTTGTGTCTTTCCATATGTCCTGTATGGCTTATATAACACATTGGAGATCTTTTACTGGAATTTGGAAAGTTTTGTAGAAATTAAAGCAAAACTTGGGCTTTTCTTTTCTTAATTCTAATTTCCCACTGTATAACCATATAACCGTAATCATCAACATATGCAAAATAGTGTCCTAATTGTTACTCTCTTTCAGTATTCAGAATAAAATATTCAGAAATAATTAAGGTAGAAAAACTAGTTGAAATACTTGTATTTTTATATTTGATGATTAGAAATTTCTGCTAAAAGTTAGTGTAAATCTTAACTTTCATTTGTTAAATAAAAGAACTAGACAAAATGACCTCTTAGCTCTAACATTCTGCAAATATTTTTGTCCACACAGCATTAAAAGGACAAAGGTCAGGGCAAAAACCTGTTGGCAGTCAGTAAAAGTCATTTCAAACAGGAAGCAACAATGCGGAAATAAAAATTTAGGTATATAGTAACATGCAGAAGTGGAAAGTTTTCATTACTCAGTTGCGACACTAGACTATAATTGTATTATAGTATATACAGCATTAGTAATATTGAATGAAATAATAAATATAAAGCACTAATAAATGAAGATGTATTGTTCTAAGAGTGTAACTGCTCATTTGACTATTGTCTGCTCTCAGTAACCAACTCTGGGTAATAATTGTGTAAATACACATACATATCCAGATATAGATAGATATAGCTATAAATTTGAGGGAAGAAAGAGAATGCACTTTTTCATTTAATCTTACTAATGCTATACTATAATAGTCTAATGTTGTAACCTCGAGCAGGGAAAGCTTTTCACTTCTGCATATTGCTTTACATGTTGCTGCTTCCTTTTTGAAATGACTTTTACTGATTGCCAATAGGTTTTTGCCTGACCTTTGTCCTGTTAGTTTTGTGTGGACAAAAATAGTTATAGAATGTTAGAGCTAGAAGGGACCTTAGATCATTCCAGTCATTATTTCACAAATGAAAAAACAAATTTGATTGATTAGAGACATAAGATTATCCAGTCAAATGGATAAAAATAAGTAGTAGAGCAGATAGCTAAATGGCTCAGTAAATAGAGCACCAGCCCTGAAGCCAGAAGGATCTGAGTTCAAATCTGGCCTCAGACACTTAATACTTCCTAGCTGTGTGACCCTGGGCAAGTCACTTAACTCCAGTTGCCTCTGTGCCAAAAAAAAAAAAAAAAGTAATGGAACCAAGTCTATTGGTTCTCAGTTCCAGTATCCTTCCCACTGTAACATGCTGTCTTCATTTTATTTAAAAGATTTTTGTCATCCTGGAGGGTTTTTTTCCTTCTCCCCCCAAGAGTCCTAATTCCATTGGTTTAAGAAAATAAGAAAATTCCCCTCTACTAATTCAGATCATTGTCTGCACCATTTAGTCCTAAAAAATTGCCTCCCATACTAATAACATTAAGTCCTTGCCTAAAATCACATAACCAGGATGAGTCGCAAGCAGGACTTGAACTACTCCTTCATATCAAGCTTTATGTGCTATAACCTTGCAGTTCTCAAAAAACATGGCTTCTTTCTAATAATAAAACTTAAGTGGATGTGCTAGGCTTCTCCTGGCCAACATGGATAGGAAATTTAAAGGTTATTTGAAAAGATATAATTTAATTTTCTTTTGAACCCATCACCATCAACACATACACACACATTTTCCTAAATTTGATGCATTACATGGTAAGTTATTAGAAGAGGAATTTGTATTCGGATTCTCTAATGAAACTCATTTTAGCAGCAGAGATCACTTGCTCTGCAAAGTAGAGACTTAAAAAAAGACTTGGGGGCAGCAAAGCATTAAATGACTATCCTAGGATAACATAACTAGAATATGTCAGAAGCAGACTTAAATCCAGGTTATTCTGTTTCTGAAGCCAAAGTTTTATTCACTGCTATACACTGCTTTTCATTAAATTCTATTATCTCATATAAATCTGTTTTATCATTTGATGTTGATATTTTGTTACATCTATTTCTTAAGAGTTTTGGTTGTGAGTCATGATGTTAGTTAAATTCATAGATAGGTATGGGATTTATACTTTGTATTTTGAAGCCAGGTCATATGGCTTATCTCATTAGGTATTTAATACTAATTCTTATCTCCAGTTTTAAAAATACTTCTGTGACATGATGTAAGAATCTCCAACCTGAGGTGACCAAAACAAGATCACACTTGCTCTACAGAGTAGTTGTTGGCTGTCTATCATAGAAAGTCAGTGTAAGTTTCATCAAGGGTAGGAAAAAGGTACATAATGTGATTTCATTTGTGGAGATTTTGAAATGAAGCATGAATTTAAATAGATTCAAAGTTTTGTTTTTGAGATGTGGCGGGAAATAAAACTTTAAGTGGAATTGTAAAGAGTATTTTGAACTTCTAGCTTGTATCAGCCTTATTAGGAAAACTTGTTTTAGTTTTTATGTCTTCCCCAAAGTATTATTTGTCATTGGTTACAAATATTCTACATTTCTAAACGTAAGGTAAAAATTTTGCTTATATAAATACTTTAAAACTTTTTTTATGTGCTAGTTTAAAATATATCAAATAAATATTTAAACCTGTTTAATATTTGTGAATGAATTCTTTTTAAAAGTTTGTTTCAGCTTTAATTTGTTGTTGCCATTCAAATTGTAGATTTTTGGCAATCATCAATTTTTTCTAAACTTTAGTATTTATAATTATTTACTTTAATACAGACTTCCATAAATAAAAATAACTTGTCTGTTGTATTATGCTTTACATTAGTGATGGCTGTGTTTTAATGATAAAGTTAATGGCTCTCATCATTAAGTTTTGAGACTCTTCAGGATGAAAACTACACAAATTTGGAATCATAGCTTTTTCTTTCAAAATAGCTATTTTGTGCATTAAGTGATTATGTCCTCCTCAGAAGTTCTGAAACTGTGAATGTTTTTTTAATACAGTCTTGGTGACTTTTATTCACTGCCTCTCTCACTCCCAAAAGAATTCACAAGATACCTGCCACATTGAAATACCTCCTAAGCTCAGCAATGCTTCAACTTTTTGATCACTCTCAGTGTGGATTAGAAGGACAGATGTTGACATCCTTAACAGTAGCAGTGGTGAGGACATTGGGCTTCAGTAGAGGCATTAACTTAAAATATAAGTTTTAAAAAGGAATGAGAAAGAAAACAGCCATGGCAATTTAGGAATTGTTTGAATTTAGTTTAGTTTAATCAAACCTTTTAAGATTATATTACCTAGATATTAAAAAGTATTTTTCTGGGATCACCAGGATTAAAGCATCCTAATGCTGGAATAGATAGAATTTCTCACCTGTGATCCTGTAAATAATTTATTTCTTATAATAGAAAGGAAATTCAGTAATATCTGGATTTTTAAAAAATTATTTTTTTGGGATGGTTTAATTAACAGTCTATTGAAGGGACACAGCAATTCATTATGCTAAACAGAAACTTTTTTCTTCAGTTTACTTAACAGTGAACAAACTAGTTAGGGATTTTTACTGTTAGAAATGCATGTGTCAACTTAGTATCACAGAAGATAAAACATTTTTTGTATTCATCATCAAGGCTCCCATTATGTTTTCTTTCCATTATGTTTTTTAATCAAGGGAACTATCTTATTAACTTCACAAGAAATTTTAGCCAGTGTAATTGACTAGTACAGATTTAGTAGATTTTCTTAGATCTTTGAGTGAATAGCATAGGACATGAATGTTTTTGAAGGTTTTCAGTACTATTGAGAATGTTGGAGCTCTACTGGTATTAATTTTTATGTATTAAAATCATAGCACTTAATTTTGTGCACAAGCCTTTGAGCTGAAATATTTTCTTGTATTGAAAGCCTTTTGGTGTTAACATATTAGAACAAATAGTAATATTTCATTTTTTCTTTTCTTACAGCAAGCAAGGATTTGGCACAGACATCCTATTTCATGGCTACCAACAGGTTGTTATCCTGACCCTCTTTGTTGCACTGTTGTAGCACACTATAGCTTCCTTTACTGCAGGGCCCCCTCCATGTGTCTTTTACCCTTGTTGCAACAGGCGACTGGACCATCTAGAGTGGTGGTACCTTCCTGTTTGCAGTGCGGTGTATTGTACAAGGGTCTTTTGGCACAAAGGGGTTTAATGCACAATGAGAAGTGTAGTGGTGCTTTCTGATGACATATTCTCGATTGTGAGTGCATAAGTCTAAAATTGGTAGCCTGAATAGCAGCTAAAGATTACAAAGAGCTAAACTTAACCTAGAAATTCGAGCATCTTGGTAAGTACAAAGCTATTTCTAGTTTACAATTGTAGTTAAATGACAATTTTTTAATTTAAACATATTGATCCAATCCTAACTTTAAAATAATCATTAAAGTTTAAAAAAAATAAAATCTTTTAACTCGGATTTTTTTCCAGATAATACCCTCTAGTAGTAAACTAGAAGTAGTCAATCATATAAGTGCATGGGTTTCCATAAGCACAATTTATGCCTTAAGTAAATGGTTTGGTTTTTGGTTTTTTGTTTTGTTTTATTTTTTTCATCTTAGATAAAACAATATGTAAAACCTTTTTTCAACTTATGTAAAAGCTTCTATGTTTGTTCAATAAATATATCCATCAATTATTTCCATTTCCATCGGTTGAAAGTTGAACCTGGAAGAGTAGTTAGGTGTCAGAATATTTGAGCTCTGAATATTAAATTTTTATGGTATAGACATAACATTAACGTTTTACATATTTTTAGAAGATGATTGGGAGGGGAACAAACCAACTTTGTGTGGTCCTTAGTTTCTTATGACAGAAAACATTGTTAAGCAGTAAGATTTTTGTAAATACACATGTGTCCTTAGATGCATGTCTTCATTCCTAAAAATTTAACCTTCATAGTTGAAAGTATTCTGGGATAATATTAGATTTAAAGGTTTTAGATGAGGTGGGGGTGGGAGGGATGGCTGTCACAGAAGTTATTTGGTCAGCCTACTAGTTAAACATTTTTATAGTTAGCTTTTTTGGTTACTTTGGGCCTTAAGAAGCTATTCAGCCAGAGGTAAGTTTTGGTGGGGCTTTTGCTGGAGGAAAAAAGAGAGTCATTCAGGAGCTAAAAGTGTTAACTCTTGTGTGACTAGATAATTTGCTGTTCATAAGAGCTATTGGAGATCCACATGAAATGGTTTGATCCCAACTTATGTACATGTTTTAATAATACTTTGTTAGTTTAACAAATTATTCTTTAATTGTTTTTGTTTTTTTTAATGTTCTCAAATTACGAAAGAAGTAAATATATGATTTTTTAAATTAAGTACATTTATAGTAACTTGTACTAAATTAAAAATGAGTTGAAAGGTAAATATTCTATCTTTTGTCCCTATAAATAAGTAAACTATTTGATTTAACCATTAAGATAGCCTCATTGACCTGATATTAGTGTGTGTCTGGTTTTTAAAGAAAACCTATATATTTTGGGGGTACTATTCCTAATCTTACTGATTAATTTTTTTCCTTTGTTTTTGCATATTTGAATATCTGGTTCTTCATTTTCAAACCTGTCCTGCAATAGTCTACATCTTACTACCTTCTGCCTTCAATATAAACCCACAGTGATAGCATGTGTATGCATTCATTTGGCCTGCAAATGGTCCAATTGGGAGATTCCTGTATCTACTGATGGAAAGCATTGGTGGGAATATGTGGATCCATCAGTTACTTTAGAATTACTTGATGGTGAGTATAATCAAATTATCATCCCAAAAATATCTAAAGGAATTATTCAGGATATTGGGAAAGGAAATGGATGATAGCTGCCATAATGTAAAGTGTTCTTAGGTTGGCACAACTGCAAGATGAACTTACCCAATACAAATGTCTTAACTAATTTTGTGATTTCAAAGTTATAGAATTGATAAGTAAACTGGTAATTCTTTGTAAAAAAAAAAAAAATTGGCATCTTCCATAGGAAGGAATCTAAATTATGTTACCAATTGATGATGCTCAGTAATAAAACATGAACATTAACATTGAAAGCCCTTTCCAATTCACTTCCAGTCTTCTCTTGCAAGCTTTTTACATATTAACTACCCTTCATATATACCACATTTCATTCAAATTTGCCTATTTGCTATTCTTTATAAGCCATTCCCATCTCCATGTCTTTGCATAATCTCTCCTTCATGCCTAGACTCATAGAATATACTTCCTCTTTTACTCCTGCATCTGAGAATCTTTATCCTTTTTAAAAATTTAACTTAAGTGCTACTTCCTGCCTAAGATTTTTCTTATTCCCCCAACTGCTTGTACTCTCTGTACCAGGATTCAGGAACCTTTTTTGGCCTAGGGCCATTTAGATATGTATAACTTTATTTTCAAGCCATACAAAATTTATCAATTTAAAGAACTCAAGTAATGGGAGATTCTTGTTGCCTTGATAGCGCCAAACCAGATGATTTTGCAAACCTTATATGGCTCGAGGGCCAGACATTCTCCACCCACGACCTATATGATCCCACCCCCCCCAAAAAAAAACCCAACCTACTTTTTACTTAGATATGTACAAGCTCCATGCCCCAGTAGAAGGTAAGCATCTTTGTATCCCAGTACTGGTAGACGTTATTAATTAACAAGTTAATTGATGATGTAGCCAGTTCCAGTAGATGTGACAGATATAAATAACAAGGACCAGAATTCGGAGCACAGTGTGAGAGAATCAGAGATTACCAGGTACTAGACACTTCTGAATAGTAGAGAAGTGGAAGAGAGCATGGGTTACTGAAGCTTTCTCATATCAGCAGCTTTGCCCAACCTTATAATATCTTCTATTCCAAGTTTTCAGGTTAGGCCCTGTGGAAGTTTTGTTGTTTTTTTATGGAAATGTAAAGAAAGTCATTTGAAAACAAAAATCTTAGCTTTGCTAAAAACATATATAAAACTGGATTCCTTTTAAAAATCTTTACAAAATATTCTTGACCAGAATATTCATGGTTTTTTTTTCTATCAATTTTCCTTTTTCCTGATTATCATTTCTTTAAAAAGAAGGCCGTGTTCATTCATTCTTCATTGAGGATCATTGAGATAAAGGTTGGGAACCTATCTACCTTAACTATAGTACCCTTGCAGAGTTTGAACAGCCAATTTTTTCCCACAGAATTTTATTTCCTTAAACAAATTAGAAAAATAGTTGCTAGGTCATGAATTCAGCTACAAATATTAAAAAGGCTCTTTTTTTTTTTTTTCAGAAGGGAGATCTTTTCTTTCTACCAATGAGTCAAGTAAAGTGGGTTCGTAACAAATGCCTGATTCTCAGTAATATTCCAGGTCAACCTGTAGATAAAAGAAAAGATGATTAAAAATACATATCCTATTAAGGATTATGCCCTGCCTTCTCATTCAGCTCAAGCAATGACTAAAAAAAAATTCCTTTCCAAAATGCAGAGACTACCTATGGACTAAGTATAAAAATATCATTTTCCAAAGTCAAGTCTACTACCAAAAGAGAAAGAAAGACATAGTTGGTTTTTTTTTTTTTTTTTTTTAATGATTTAGAGCCAGAATGATTATTCTTACGTGAAAAATCATCTAGTCCAATCCTTCCATTTTATAGAATAAATTCATGCCCTGAGAGGCTATGATTTTGTCAATGTTATAGTTACTAAGTAATGGTAATACCATAATTTTTTTTAATTATGTAAAGAAGGGTATACTCTCTGGCTTCATATCCACATAAATGATTCATATGTTAGACCCTGGTCCACCTTCTGTGCTTCAGTCCTCTATCATCAGTTGACTATAGGACAGTTCATACTAGATAAAGAGTATAACCTTTTATCTTAAATAGGACCCATCTTTCTCCTTTAACCCTCTTTCAAACTACCTTATTTCGGTCAAGAATACTATTATTCTACTTCCAGTCACCCAGATTTACAACCTAAATCATTTTCTACTCTACATCCTTCTTTACCCATTACATCCAATGTTCTCAGGTGGCCACTACTCTAGTTAGAAATCTCACCTAGACTTTTGCAGTAGCTTCCTGATTCATCTTACTGCCTTCATACTCTCTCCTCTCATTTATTACCCACACAGATGCAAAAGTAATATTGTAATCATAGTTAAAATTTTTTAGACCCCAGTGACTTCTTGTTAATCCCTAGAGTATATCTTTTTTCTCCCTGAGGCAATTGGGGTTACAGGACTTGCCCAAGGTCACACAGTTAGAAAGTGTTAAGTGTCTGAGGCTAGATTTCAACTCTGGTGCTCCATCCACTGTACTACTTAGATGCCCCCACGGTGTGTCTTTTTAAAAAAATCTTCACAATCTGTCTCCCAACTAGGATCAAAACTTTTAATATTCAGTTTGTGTAGTTGTAACTTCAATAGCTTACCCTCATAGCACTTTGAAAGGATGATAATTACTTTTTTTCTTTTTTCTTTTTTTTTGCTGAGGCAATTGGGGTTAAGTGATTTGCCTACAGTCACACAGCTAGGAAGTATTGAGTGTCTGAGAACAGACTTGAACTCGGGGCTGTTGCTCTATCCACTGTGCCACCTAATTGCCCCATAAGAATCATATTTAACAGTAACTTGAAAAATTATTCCTGAACTGTTTTGTCAAATTAACATGCTGAACAAATCCTTTCAGTATTAGAGTTCTTTCTAAATCAGATTCCATTTTAAGAAAACTAATTGGCTTTTTTTTTTTTTTACCCTTACCAGACAGTTCCCAAAAAACCCTTATAAATGTATTGCCCCAGAAAATTACCTAATGCTGAATGAATATATGTATTGTTTTGCATCTTTGTAGTTTGATTTGTACAATTAAAAGGAAGCCTATGTTTAAATTTTTTCATAATTTTTTTTTTAAATTTTAAAGAGGAATTGTTCTTTTGTTTATTTAACAACCATCACACTTTTAACTTTATCTGTATATATCCTGTATACAAATTAGAATTCTAATTGAGTCCATAATGAGTGAAGGATTTTAGACATAAGAGTTTGTTGGGTTGGGTTGGGTTTCTCGGTTGGGGAGGAGGGTGGCAGACATGGGTTAAAGTCCCACCTCTAGCACTGAACTTGTTAGTGTCTCACATACTGATCTCAAGTTATAACTGAACATATTGTAAATTAAGTTTCTACATAAGGAACTGAATTAATGGAAATGCAGATTAGGAAAAACCAACAGAACCCCACTTCACCCTACCCTCCCCAAAAAAGGCTTGCTTGCAAAATAGTATCTTGGAATAGGAAAATAGGTATGTTTATCAATTTTAAAAGTGCAATTCAGGATATCATTTTATTTGGAATTTAGTAAGATTCATGAGATAACTGAAAGAAAGCAAAGAGTAAGGAGACAGTTAACACAATTAATATGTAGTCAATATCCTGATCACATGACAGGCTAAGTTATATAGGTTCTCATTGGTCCTTTCCTTTAGGGAGCATAATCATGAGCTTCTTCAATATTGCTCATTTAAGAAAAGGTTCATTTTTACAAATTGTGTAAACTTTCCCTT